>NW_010966599.1:80507-86271 GCF_000463585.1 Tarenaya hassleriana
ATACCCGTTGGAAATTTTCAACGGAATTTTAACGGAAATCGTCGTTGAAACGCCGTTGAAAACCGTTGAAAATCCGTTGGAAATTTTCCAACGGACAAATCCGTTGGAAAATCCGTTGGAATTCGAGGATTTTTTTGTAGTGTGAAGTACTTGAGAAGGACTAAGGATGTGTTCTTGGTATACGGTGGGTCGGAAGACGAGCTCGCTGTAAGAGGTTACACCGATGCTAGTTTCCAGTCAGACCCGGATGACTACAGATCGCAGTCTGGCTATGTTTTCTGCTTAAACGGTGGCGCTGTTAGCTGGAAGAGTTCCAAGTAGGCGACCTTTGCAGATTCTACTGTAGAAGCTGAGTATATTGCAGCGTCGGACGCGGCAAAGGAAGCTGTTTGGATCAGGAAGTTTGTTGGAGACTTGGGTATCATTCCTAGTGCTGATAGCCCCATTGCTCTATATTGTGACAACAATGGAGCGATCGCACAAGCGAAAGAACCCAGATCCCATCAACGATCCAAACACATACTTAGACGGTTTCTCCTTATCAGGCAGATCATAGACAGAGGAGACGTACACATTTGCAGGGTGTCGACAGATGACAACATTGCCGATCCGTTGACGAAGCCTCTCCCTTCGTCGAAGCATGAGGGTCATGTTAGGGATATGGGCATTAGATGTTTAGCAGTTCATGATTAGAGCAAGTGGGAGATTGTTGGTTGTGCTCTACGATGTACTGTTTATGAGCTTTATTTAGATACATTTGATGTATTGATACTTTCTATGGTTTATGAGAGTATTTGATTCATTACATGTTCTTGCATACTAGATGTGTTATGAAATCCATGTATCATTATGAATGATACTTAACTCCCTAGTCTTGTGTGATTATGGGAATGATGATATAATAAGACTAGTATGATGTGTGATTGATGATCATATGATGATCATAGGTATTTGGATACGATCACAATCATAGGTATTCGTTGGAGAACGGAATACTGGATTGACCCGCATGAGATTGTCACATGGACTAGCGTCATGACTTGAATCTCACATGGCGGTTCCATGATTGGATCCTAAGACCTGAGATATCTACGGAATCCAACATGAGGAGTTACGCGCTTTGATTACGTCAAACGTCCTGCGTAACAGAAGGACTATAAAGGCGTGTATTAGGTACGAAACGAATCATGTGCTGGATTGTAGATAGTCAAGACGGGATTTGTACCTCTCGTAAAAGAGAGAACTATCGCTGGGCCCCTCGTGTGAGCGAGACTGTAAAAATGTGTGGCCGCACTATAGACGAACATCGTCTATTTCAGACAGTCGAACTCAGTGAACGAGAAAGCAGTCGAATCCGATAAGAAGGCTTGTCCATGCCTTATATTCGACATATGATATCGTGATACAAAAGGATCATCAAACGGAATCATCGCTGGCGGTCGTAGGATCACGAACAATGTAACAATCCGTGACCGCTACGAATTGTCGAAACTGCCCCCACACAGCAACCCGGGACCTTTCAGCATGTTTTGTCCTCACTCGCACACATACCGAGACACTTCCCAGTAGGTAACCCATCCTGAGATTGCTCCAGAGTCAGCACGCTTAACTTTGGAGTTCTCTCGGGATAGTCAACCAAAAAGGTAGGTGCACCTTGTTGCTATGAGTAGCTCAACTAATTCTTTTATGTTATCTTAGACTGTATAGTCCCATACCTATACAACCCTCGGATCTCTCTCATTCCGGTGTGTTCGATTCATCCCTGTACCCTCTACCCAGAAGCTCGTCAGGAGCCGCCCCTTGTCCGTGCCTCTGCACCGGCGATCACTCCCCGCCCTCCTACGGTACTATGGGTTGTCACAGGCCCACCAGCTTCCGCCTGGTTCGTCCTCGAACCACACCATACTGGGAGAGTACCGGCTCTGATACCATCTGTAACAATCCGTGACCGCTACGAATTGTCGAAACTGCCCCCACACAGCAACCCGGGACCTTTCAGCGTGTTTTATCCTCACTCGCACACATACCGAGACACTTCCCAGTAGGTCACCCATCCTGAGATTGCTCCAGAGTCAGCACGCTTAACTTTGGAGTTCTCTCGGGATAGTCAACCAAAAAGGTAGGTGCACCTTGTTGCTATGAGTAGCTCAACTAATTCTTTTATGTTATCTTAAACTGTATAGTCCCATACCTATACAACCCTCGGATCTCTCTCATTCCGGTGTGTTCGATTCATCCCTGTACCCTCTACCCAGAAGCTCGTCAGGAGCCGCCCCTTGTCCGTGCCTCTGCACCGGCGATCACTCCCCGCCCTCCTACGGTACTATGGGTTGTCACAAACAAACTCTATTCGAGATAGGTAGTCATAGTGTCTTGCTAGAGACCGCCTATGACTTGTGTAACCGAAATAAGAGATTTCGTGTTATACTGCTATATCGGATGAGCCTACAGGGTCACACACAGAAAAGGACAAGAAAATCCCGGTGGAGCAGAGGCCAGACCGACCGGCCCAGAAGGTCTGGACCGATCGGTCCAGCTAACCTAGACCGATCGGTCTAGACGTAGACCGGTCGGTCCAGAGGTAACGTGAGAGGTCCGGAAATTGTTCCAGACCGATCGGTCCAGACGTTAAAAAGCTCCAGACCGATCAGTCCAGACGTCGGGATTTACTAAACTCGCTCTAATTAGGGTTTTAATGGGTGAAAACTTATGGGAACGCCTCCCTACTCTTTTGGCACGATTTTCAGACCCTAGGAAGAGGTTTGGAGAGTGAGAAAGCTAAGAGAAAGATCCCTGAAACTCTTGCGCAAAGAAAGAAGCGTTCTTCAGTCCTAGCAGACAAGTTCCAACCGTTGGAATCCTTTCCGCCGTGTGGATACGTGTAGAGGGCAAGGTATTCTTCCTGCCTACAGTGATCAGACGCGTTCTTCGATTGATACAGACCCCGGATCGATTGAGGTAAGCGTTCTAACGTTTCTACAAGATCATGCATGATAGGTTTTAGGGTTTCATCAAAATTTTTGTTTTTCATCCGCTGCGCAAACCCTAGTACTGATCTCTTAGGAATTAGATTCGCTCTTGAGATCCCAGGAAAACCCAACAATTACCAGCCAACAATCGATCTATCCATCGAATGATGGCTGATTGTGTGACTCGAATTCCAGACCGTGAGGCTATTGCTGGCGATTTGACTCGACAACTGAATCATGGATCACCTATCCATTGAAGACTAAAAGTTTTGGTTGATTATGTGGCTCGAATTCCGGACCGTGAGGCTATTGCTGGCGATTTGACTCGACAACTAAATCATGGATCACCTATCCATTGAAGACTAAAAGTTTTGGTTGATTTTCATATCATCGGATTACCAATCGAAACTTGCTGACGATTTTTTCGATATGTAGGCACTGTATGAGATTGTTCTCTAAATATGCACATAACTTTCTGCTCGTATATTAGATCTACTTGATATTGATATCTATGCATAGATATGACAAAGACCTTTCTAGTTTTATAAAAAAAGAATTATTTGGGAATGTTTTGTTGAAGTTATGAAGTGTATAATATCACCAGCCAACAATCGATCTATCCATCGGGCTATGGCTGGGGTTATTTGGCTCAAATTACTGACCATAAGGGGAAAGCTAACGATCGAGTCGACAGCTGAATCATGGATCACCTATCGAATGACGACTAAATTTTTGTTTTTGATTTTCAGATCATCGAATTACCAATCGAGAGTTGGATGACGATTTTTGTCGATATGTAGGTATTCGATGAGACTGTTGTCTAAATATGCACATAACTTTCTGCTCGTATATTAGATCTAGATGATCTTGGCATCTATGCATAGCTATGAAAAAGAGCTTTCTAATGTGATAAAAAAAGAATTATTTGGGAATGTTTTGTGGAAATTATGAAGTGTATAATATCACTAGCCAATAATTGATCTACCTATCGAGCGATGGCTGATTATGTGGCTCGAATTCCGGAACATGAGCCGATGGCTGGCTATCGAGTCGACGGCTGAATCATGGGTCACCTATCAAATGATTACTAAAAAATTTGGTTGATTTTCATATAATCGGATTACCAATCGAGAGTTGGCTAATGATTTTTGTCAATATGTAGGTATTCGATGAGACTGTTGTCTAACTAAGCACATAACTTTCTACTCGTATATTAGATCTGGATGATCTTAGAATCTATGCATTAGCTATGAAAAAGACCTTTCTAATGTCATAAAGAAAGAATTATTTGGAAATGTTGTGTGCAAGTTATGAAGTTGGTAATATCACCAGCCAACAATCGACCAATCCATCGAATGATGGCTGATTATGTAGCTCGAATTCCGGAACATGAGTCGATGGCTGGCGATTTGAGTCGACAGCTGAATCATGGATCACCTATCGAATGTCGGCTAATAATTTTTGTTGACTTTTAGATCATCGGATTATCAATCGAGAGTTGCCTTACGATTTTTGTCGATATGTAAGCACTCGATGAGGCTATTGTCTAAATATGCACATAACTGTCTGCTCGTATATTAGATCTGCTTGATCTTGTCATCTATGTATAGATATGACAAGGAGCATTCTAATGTTATAAAGAAAGAATTATCTGGGCATGTTTTGTGCAGGTTATGAAGTTGATAATATCACCAGCCAACAATCGATCTAGCCATCGAATGATGGCTGATTATGTTGCTTGAATTCCAAATCATGAGGCTATTGCTGGCGATTTGAGTCGATAACTGAATCATGGATCACCTATCGAATGACGACTAATAATTTTGGTTGATTTTCAGATCATCGGATTATCAATCGAGAGTTGGCTGACGATTTTTGTCGATATGTAAGCACTCGATGAGACTGTTGTCTAAATATGTACATAACTTTCTACTCGTATGTTAGATCTCCTTGATCTTGCCATCTGTGCATAGATATGACAAAGAGCATTCTAATTTTTAAAGAAAAAATTATCTGGCATGTTTTTGGAAGTTATGAAGTTGATAATATCACCAGCCAACAATCGACCTAACTATCAAATTATGGCTGATTAATTAACTCGAATTCTAGACCATGAGGTTATTGCTGGCAATTTGAGTCCGCATTTGTATCATGGACCACCTATCGAATGACGGCTAATAATTCTGGTTGATTTTCAGATCATCATATTACCAATCGAGAGTTGGCTGTCGATTTTTGTCGATATGTAGACGCTCGATGAGACTGTTGTCTAAATATACACATAACTTTCTACTCGTATATTAGATCTGCATGATCTTGGCATGTATGCATAACTATGAAAAAAAGCTTTCTAATGTTATAAGGAAAGAATTATTTGGGAATGTTTTGTGGAAGTTATGAAGTTGATAATATTACCAGCCAACAATCGATCTATCCATTGAATGATGGCTGATTATGTGGCTCAAATTCCGGACCATGAGGCTATTGCTGGCGATTTGAGTCAACAACTAATTATGGATCACCTATCTATTGAAGACTAAAAGTTTTGGTTGATTTTTAAATCATCGGATTACCAATCGAGACTTGCTGATAATTTTTTCGATATGTAAGCACTGTATGAGACTGTTGTATAAATATGCACATAACTTTCTGCTCGTATATTAGATCTACTTGATATTGGCATCTATGCATAGATATGACAAAGACCTTTCTAGTGTTATAAAAAAAGAATTATTTGGGAATGTTTTGTAGAAGTTATGAAGTGTATAATATCACCAGCCAACAATCGACCTAAC
>NW_010966599.1:87518-87809 GCF_000463585.1 Tarenaya hassleriana
ATCTATGCATAGATATGACAAAGACCTTTCTAATGTTATAAAAAAAGAATTATTTGGGAATGTTTTGTGGAAGTTATGAAGTGTATAATATCTCCAGCCAACAATCGACCTATCTATCGAGCGATGGCTGATTATTTGGCTCAAATTGCGGACCATAAGGCGATGGCTAGCGATCGAGTTGACAGCTGAATCAAGAGTTAAATATCGAAGACGACTAAATTTTTGTTTTTGATTTTCAGATCATCGGATTAATAATCGAGAGTTGGCTGACAATTTTTGTCGATATGTAGG
>NW_010966599.1:87932-95004 GCF_000463585.1 Tarenaya hassleriana
TGCATGTTATGAAGTTGATAATATCACCAGCCAACAATCGACCGATCCATCGAATGATGGCTGATTATGTAGCTCGAATTCCGGAACATGAGTCAATGGCTGGCGATTTGAGTCGACAGTTGAATTATGGATCACCTATCGAATGACGGCTAATAATTTTTGTTGACTTTTAGATCATCGGATTATCAATCGAGAGTTGCCTGACGATTTTTGTCGATACGTAAGCACTCGATGAGGCTATTGTCTAAATATGCACATAACTGTTTGCTCGTATATTAGATCTGCTTGATCTTGTCATCTGTGCATAGATATGACAAGGAGCATTCTAATGTTATAAAGAAAGAATTATCTGGGCATGTTTTGTGCAAATTATGAAGTTGATAATATCACCAGCCAACAATCGATCTAGTTAGCGAATGATGGCTGATTATGTGGCTTGAATTCCAAATCATGAGGCTATTGCTGGCGATTTGAGTCGACAACTGAATCATGGATCACCTATTGAATGACGACTAAAAATTTTGGTTGATTTACAAATTATCGAATTATCAATCGAGAGTTGGCTGACGATTTTTGTCGATATGTAAGCACTCGATGAGACTGTTGTCTAAATATGCACATAACTTTCTACTCGTGTATTAGATCTCCTTGATCTTGCCATCTATGCATAGATATGACAAGGAGCATTCTAATATTATAAAGAAAAAATTATCTGGGCATGTTTTGTGGAAGTTATGAAGTTGATAATATCACCAGCCAACAATCGACCTATCCATCGAATGATGGCTGATTATGTGGCGTGAATTCCGGACCATGAGGCTATTGCTGGCGATTTGAGTCGACAGCTGAATCATGGATAATCTATCGAATGACGGCTAATAATTTTGGTTGCCCAGCCAACAATCGACCTATCCATCGAATGATGGCTGATTATGTGGCGTGAATTCCGGACCATGAGGCTATTGCTGGCGATTTGAGTCGACAGCTGAATCATGGATAATCTATCGAATGACGGCTAATAATTTTTGTTGATTTTCATATCATCAGATTACCAATCGAGAGTTGGCTGACGATTTTTGTCGATATGTAGGCACTCGATAAGACTGTTGTCTAAATATGCACATAACTTTCTGCTCGTATATTAGATATGAAAAAGAGCTTTCTAATGTTGTAAAGAAAGAATTATCTGGGTATGTTTTGTGGACGTTATGAAGTTGATAATATTACCAGCCAACAATCGATCTATCCATCGAATGATGGCTGATTGTGTGGCTCGAATTCCAGACCGTGAGGCTATTGCTGGCGATTTGACTCGACAACTGAATCATGGATCATCTATCCATTGAAGACTAAAAGTTTTGGTTGATTTTCATATCATCGGATTACCAATCGAAACTTGCTAACGATTTTTTCGATATGTAGGCACTGTATGAGACTGTTGTCTAAATATGCACATAAGTTTCTGCTCGTATATTAGATCTACTTGATATTGATATCTATGCATAGATATGACAAAGACTTTTCTAATGTTATAAAAAAAGAATTATTTGGGAATGTTTTGTTGAAGTTATGAAGTGTATAATATCACCAGCCAACAATCGATCTATCCATCGAGCGATGGCTGGGGTTATTTGGCTCAAATTACGGACCATAAGGGGAAAGCTAGCGATCGAATCGACAACTGAATAATGGGTCACCTATCGAATGTCGACTAAATTTTTGTTTTTGATTTTCAGTTCATCGGATTACCAATCGAGAGTTGGCTGGCGATTTTTGTCGATATGTAGGTATTCGATGAGATTGTTGTCTAAATATGCACATAACGTTTTGCTCGTATATTAGATCTAGATGATCTTGGCATCTATGCATAGCTATGAAAAAGATCTTTCTAATGTGATAAAAAAAAGAATTATTTGGGAATGTTTTGTGGAAGTTATGAAGTGTATAATATCACTAGCCAATAATTGACCTACCTATCGAGCGATGGCTGATTAAATTGCTCGAATTCCGGAACATGAGCCGATGGCTGGCTATCGAGTCGACAGCTAAATCATGGGTCACCTATCGAATGATTACTAAAAAATTTGGTTGATTTTCTTATAATCGGATTACCAATCGAGAGTTGGCTAACGATTTTTGTCGATATGTAGGTATTCGATGAGACTGTTGTCTAACTATACACATAACTTTCTACTCGTATATTAGACCTGGATGGTCTTGGGATCTATGTATAGCTATGAAAAAGAGCTTTCTAATGTAATAAAGAAAATTATTTCGGATAGTTTTCTGGAAGTTATGAAGTTGATAATATCACCAGCCAACAATCGACCTAACCATCGAATTATGGCTGATTATGTAGCTCGAATTCTAGACCATGAGGTTATTGCTGGCAATTTGAGTCCGCAACTGAATCATGGATCACCTATCGAATGACGGCTAATAATTCTGGTTGATTTTCAGATCATCAGATTACCAATCGAGAGTTGGCTGGAGATTTTTGTCGATATGTAGGCACTCGATGAGACTGTTGTCTAAATATACACATAACTTTCTGCTCGTATATTAGATCTGTATGATCTTGACATCTATGCATAGCTATGAAAAAGAGCTTTCTAATGTTATAACGAAAGAATTATTTGGGAATGTTTTGTGGAAGTTATGAAGTTGATAATATTACCAGCCAACAATCGATCTATCCATCGAATGATGGCTGATTATGTGGCTCGAATTCCGGACCATGAGGCTATTGCTGGCGATTTGAGTCAACAACTAATTATGGATCACCTATCGATTGAAGACTAAAAGTTTTGGTTGATTTTTAAATCATCGGATTACCAATCGAGACATGCTGACAATTTTTTCGATACGTAAGCACTGTATGAGACTGTTGTCTAAATATGCACATAACTTTCTGCTCGTATATTAGATCTATTTGATATGGCATCTATGCATAGATATGACAAAGACCTTTCTAGTGTTATAAAAAAAGAATTATTTGGGAATGGTTTATGGAAGTTATGAAGTGTATAATATCATCAGCCAACAATCGACCTAACCATCGAATTATGGCTGATTAATTAGCTCGAATTCTAGACCATGAGGTTATTGCTGGCAATTTGAGTCTGCAACTGAATCATGGATCACCTATCGAATGACGGGTAATAATGCTGGTTGATTTTCAGATCATCAGATTACCAATCGAGAGTTGGCTGGCGATTTTTGTCGATATGTAGGCATTCGATGAGACTGTTGTCTAAATATACACATAACTTTCTGCTCGTATATTAGATCTGCATGATCTTGGCATGTATGCATAGCTATCTATGCATAGATATGACAAAGACCTTTCTAGTGTTATAAAAAAAGAATTATTTGGGAATGTTTTGTGCATGTTATGAAGTTGATAATATCACCAGCCAATAATCGACCGATCCATCGAATGATGGCTGATTATGTAGCTCGAATTCCGGAACATGAGTCCATGGCTGGCGATTTGAGTCGACAGCTGAATCATGGATCACCTATCGAATGACGGCTAATAATTTTTGTTGACTTTTAGATCATAGGATTATAAATCGAGAGTTGCCTGACGATTTTTGTCGATACGTAAGCACTCGATGAGGCTATTGTCTAAATATGCACATAACTGTCTGCTCGTATATTAGATCTACTTGATCTTATCATCTGTGCATAGATATGACAAGGAGTATTCTAATGTTATAAAGAAAGAATTATCTGGGCATGTTTTGTGCAAATTATGAAGTTGATAATATCACCAGCCAACAATCGATCGAGTCATCGAATGATGGCTGATTATGTGGCTCGAATTCCAAACCATGAGGCTATTGCTGGCGGTTTGAGTCGACAACTGACTCATGGATCACCTATCGAATGACGACTAATAATTTTGGTTGATTTTCAGATCATCGAATTATCAATCGAGAGTTGGCTGACGATTTTTGTCGATATGTAAGCACTCGATGAGACTGTTGTCTAAATATGCACATAACTTTCTACTGGTATATTAGATCTCCTTGATCTTGCCATCTATGCATAGATATGACAAGGAGCATTCTAATGTTATAAAGAAAAAATTATCTGGGCATGTTTTGTGGAAGTTATGAAGTTGATAATATCACCAACCAAAAATCGACCTATCCATCGAATGATGGCTGATTATGTGGCGCGAATTCCGGACCATGAGGCTATTGCTGGCGATTTGAGTCGACAGCTGAATCATGGATAACCTATCGAATGACGGCTAATAATTTTGGTTGATTTTCATATCATCAGATTATCAATCGTGAGTTGGCTGACGATTTTTGTCGATATGTAGGCACTCGATGAGACTGTTTTCTAAATATTCACATAACTTTCTGCTCGTATATTAGATCTGCAAGATCTTAGCATCTATGCATAGATATGAAAAAGAGTTTTCTAATGTTATAAAGAAAGAATTATCTGGGCATGTTTTGTGGAAGTTATTAAGTTGATAATATTACCAGCCAACAATCGATCTATCCATCGAATGATGGCTGATTGTGTGGCTCGAATTCCGGACCGTGAGGCTATTGCTGGCGATTTGACTCGACAACTGAATCATCACCTATCCATTGAAGACTAAAAATTTTGGTTGATTTTCATATCATCGGATTACCAATCGAAACTTGCTAACGATTTTTTCGATATGTAGGCACTTTATGAGACTGTTGTCTAAATATGCACATAACTTTCTGCTCGTATATTAGATCTACTTGATATTGATATCTATGCATAGATATGACAAAGACCTTTCTAATGTTATAAAAAAAAATTATTTGGGAATGTTTTGTTGAAGTTATGAAGTGTATAATATCACCAGCCAACAATCGATCTATCCATCGAGCGATGGTTGGGGTTATTTGGCTCAAATTACGGACCATAAGGGGAAAGCTAGAGATCGAGTCGACAACTGAATCATGGGTCACCTATCGAATGTCGACTAAATTTTTGTTTTTGATTTTTAGATCATCGAATTACTAATCGAGAGTTGGCTGACGATTTTTGTCGATATGTAGGTATTCGGTGAGATTGTTGTCTAAATATGCACATAACTTTTTGCTCGTATATTAGATCTAGATGATCTTGGCATCTATGCATAGCTATGAAAAAGATCTTTTTAATGTGATAAAAAAAAGAATTATTTGGGAATGTTTTGTGAAAGTTATGAAGTGTATAATATCACTAGCCAATAATTGACCTACCTATCGAGCGGTGGCTGATTAAATGGCTCGAATTCCAGAACATGAGCCGATGGCTGGCTATCGAGTCGACAGCTGAATCATGGGTCACCTATCGAATGATTACTAAAAAATTTGGTTGTTTTTCATATAATCGGATTACCAATCGAGAGTTGGCTAACAATTTTTGTCGATATGTAGGTATTCGATGAGACTGTTGTCTAACTAAGCACATAACTTTCTACTCATATATTAGATCTGGATGATCTTGGAATCCATGCATAGCTATGAAAAAGATCTTTCTAATGTCATAAAGAAAGAATTATTTGGGAATGTTTTGAGCAAGTTATGAAGTTGATAATATCACCAGCCAACAATCGACCGATCCATCGAATGATGGTTGATTATGTAGCTCGAATTCCGGAACATGAGTCGATGGCTGGCGATTTGAGTCGACAGCTGAATCATGGATCACCTATCGAATGTAGGCTAATAATTTTTGTTGACTTTTAGATCATCGGATTATCAATCGAGAAATGCCTTACGATTTTTTTCGATATGTAAGCACTCGATGAGGCTACTGTCTAAATATGCACATAACTATATGTTGGTTTAGTGATCTATGATGTACTGATTATGAGCTTTGTTCAGATACATTCGATGTATTGATACTTTCTATATGTTTTTTTATGAGAGTATCTTGTTCATTACATGTTCCTGCATGCTAGATCTGTTATGAAATCCATGTATCATTATGAATGATACTAAACTCCCTAGTCTTGTGTCATTATGGGAATAACGACACAATAAGACTAGTATGATGTGTGATTGATGATCACATAGATGATCATAGGTATTGGATACGATCACAATCATAGGTATTCGTTGTAGAACGGAATACTGGACTGACCCGCATGAGATTGTCACATGGACTAGCGTCATGACTTGAATCTCATACGACGATTCCATGATTGGATCCTAAGACATGAGATATCTACAGAATCCAACATGAGGAGTTGCGTGCTTTGATTACGTCAAACGTCCTGCATAACAGGAGGACTATAAAGACGTGTATCAGGTACGAAACGAATCATGTACTGGATTGTAGATAGTCAAGACGGGATTTGTACCTCTCGTAAAAGAGAGAGATATCGCTGGGCCCCTCGTGTGAGCAAGACTGTAGAAATGTGTGGCCGCACTATAGACGAACGTCGTCTATTTCAGACAGTCGAACTCAGTGAACGAGAAAGCAGTCGAATCAGATAAGGTGGCTTGTCCATGCCTTATGTTCGACATATGATATCGCGATACAAAAGGATCATCAGTCGGAATCATCACTGGCTTTCGTATGATCACAAACAAACTCTATTCGAGATAAGTAGTCATAGTGTCTTGCTAGAGACCGCCTACGACTTGTGTAACCAAAATAAGAGATTTCGTGTTATACTGCTATATCGGATGAGCCTACAGGGTCACACACAATAGGGATGGACAAGTACGTGTGCTAAATTATCCCGATTAGGAATCCTAATTGGATTGAGATTCCTAATTGGAATAGGAATCCTAATGGGATTAGGAATCCTATTATGTATAGGAATCCTAATGAGATTAGAATTCTATTACATCTAGGAAACCTAATGAGATTAAAATTCTAATAGGTTTAGGAAACCTAATTAGATTAGGATTCCTGAAAAAAGAAAAAAAAAGAAAAAAAAAAGAAGAAAAATAAAACTCTAAGCCTCCAAAAACCTTGCACACAAGAGAGATCGAGATCTCTAGTCCTAGCAGACAAGTTCCAAGGTGTTGGAATCCATCCCGACGTGTGGATACGTGCAGAGGGCGAGGTATTCTTC
>NW_010966599.1:95369-98741 GCF_000463585.1 Tarenaya hassleriana
TGCATAGATATCAAAGCAAACATGGATTCAAACAATTCAAATCCTAAAACATGCGTGATCGGGTTCTATGAAATCAAAACAGAGCAACCAGGCTCTGATACCACTGTTGGGTTTCCTGGGATCTCATGAGCGAATCTAATTCCTAAGAGATCGATTCTAGGGTTTGCGCAGCGATTGCATGTTTCATGTTGCATAGAGTGCAGGAGTTCGAATTTTGGGTGTACAGAAGAATTCGGTTCAGTTTCGGGTCTGATCGGGGCTGAGAACGCGGGGAATCGTGATCTGATCACGGAGAACTACCCTAGACCGTCCGTTCTGGTAAGCCGGAACGAATGGTCCACGGATGACGGACTAATTGGCACAGAACGGAAGGTTGGACCGTCCGTTCTGCCATGCAGAACGTCCGTTCTACTAGGGTGGGTGATAGCAGAGATACCCCTTTTGGTTGGCAGGATATCCAAGAAAGACACAACGAGTGCTCCTTGGATCAAGTTTGTCTCTTTGGCTTTCATCTAAATGAGTAAAACAGACACAACCAAATACACGTAAGTGTTCAATTGAATCACGACGTTGGAAAAGTACCTCATACGGCGATTTATCTTGGAGCACTTGAGTTGGGAGTCGGTTAATAAGGTAGCACGCCATTTTCACCGCATCACACCAAAAGCGTTTTGGAACATTGCGATGGAATAGAAGTGTGCGAGCAACCTCCATCAAGTGACGGTTCTTGCGTTCCGCAACACCGTTTTGCTGTGGAGTGTGAGGACAAGACCGTTGATGGACTATGCCTTCTTGGAGAAGAAAATTCTGAAATTGCAAGCCCATGTACTCTCCGCCATTATCAGTACGTAAACACTTAACCTTCACACGAAACTGGTTAGAGACATAAGACAGAAAATGTTGTGTAGCATGAAACACATCACTCTTACGTTTGAGAGGGGTAATCCACGTGTATTTTGATTTCTCATCGATAAAAGTCACAAAGTACTTATAATTATCACGAGAAAAACAAGGAGCAGTCCATACATCCGAGTGAACCAAATCAAAAACATTCTCATAGATAGTAGTAGAGTCTGGAAAAACCGTACGACAATGTTTCCCTAACGTACTTGCCTCGCAGAAGTGATCAAATGTCTTAACGTGGGGAACAAGTAAACGAAAGACCTTAGAATGTGGATGTCCAAATCGAGCATGCCACACACTAGGGGAAACAGAAAGAAAGCTAGAATGAAAATCTTCGAGATAAAACAGGTTGCCCGTACGTGTTCCCTTGCCAAAAACACAATCTGAGTCAATATCCTGAAATGAGACACCATTAGAGTCGAATATAACACGACAAGAAGAATCTTCAACAAGTTTAGGAACAAAAAGGAGATTAGCATTAAAATCTGGTATGTATAAAGCTGTGAGTTCATGATCAAAGAGTTTTATTTGTCCAACTCCCTTAATAGCTACACTCTTACCGTTGGCAACCGAAACAACACCATGACTTGGTGCAATGTTTTCAAACCAATCAGAATCACAAAACATATGGGTGGTGGCACCCGAATCAATGATTATAGAAGAGTGACAAATAAAGTTACCAGAATCCTTGTGGATGGATTGCAGGAGATGTTTGAGCCCTTTCAATTCGTCATTTGTGAGACTTATGTTGTTCTCGGTTGTCATGGGATCATGTCCGGCAGTCATTGCTGATCCACGTCTTGGATTTTCTTTGTACCGGGGAGGTTTCAAGTGAGGATTGAGTATCCAACAGCGATCCTTTGTATGCCCGGTACGCTTGCAATGATCACAATGAAAGGGTTTGCGCTCCTTGGAAGAGGATCTCGCAGCGGTGGGGTTATGAGCATAATGCGAGAGTGAAATGGTAGTTGTTGGAAAGAGTTCCAGCAAAAGGAAGCGTTCCAAGAGCAAGGGCAAGTGGAAAGTGACAAGCGTTGTCATTGAACCTAAGCCTAAGTCCAAAAAGGAAGAGTGTTATTTCTGTCATGCCGTTGGGCATTGGAACAAAAATTGTAGACTCTACCTGGAAGATCAGGAGAAGAAGAAGCTTCTTTAAGCTTCGACTTCTGGTGTCTTCGTTATAGAGGCTAATTCGTTTACTTCTACGTCGTGGGTATTAGATACCGGAAGTGTTAACGAGCAAGGAGAGCAGATGGAGGATTCAGAACATGAAGACAAGCATCAAGGAGCATTACGGAGCAAAGTACCAAGCAGATTTCGACATGTATATATCTAACCTATTATGTACAATTTCTAAATAAGAGAGAGTGAATTATTCTTCTTCCTTTTGTCTCTCAAGAACCCTAAAATCGCATCTCATCTTCTTCATATTCTCGGCTGCTCTTTGAAGCACTTAACCGAGATTTCTCTTCTTCATTTGATCACTTCTGCGAGGCAAGTACGTTAGGGAAACATTGTCGTACGGTTTTTCCAGACTCTACTACTATCTATGAGAATGTTTTTGATTTGGTTCACTCGGATGTATGGACTGCTCCTTGTTTTTCTCGTGATAATTATAAGTACTTTGTGACTTTTATCGATGAGAAATCAAAATACACGTGGATTACCCCTCTCAAACGTAAGAGTGATGTGTTTCATGCTACACAACATTTTCTGTCTTATGTCTCTAACCAGTTTCGTGTGAAGGTTAAGTGTTTACGTACTGATAATGGTGGAGAGTACATGGGCTTGCAATTTCAGAATTTTCTTCTCCAAGAAGGCATAGTCCATCAACGGTCTTGTCCTCACACTCCACAGCAAAACGGTGTTGCGGAACGCAAGAACCGTCACTTGATGGAGGTTGCTCGCACACTTCTATTCCATCGCAATGTTCCAAAACGCTTTTGGTGTGATGCAGTGAAAATGGCGTGCTACCTTATTAACCGACTCCCAACTCAAGTGCTCCAAGATAAATCGCCGTATGAGGTACTTTTCCAACGTCGTGATTCAATTGAACACTTACGTGTATTTGGTTGTGTCTGTTTTGCTCATTTAGATTAAAGCCAAAGAGACAAACTTGATCCAAGGAGCACTCGTGTTTTTCTTGGATATCCTGCCAATCAAAAGGGTTATCTGTGCTATCACCCACCGAGCAACCGAATGTATACCTCACGGCATGGAGAACCTTGATACACAAGGCACAGATTCTAATGACTCCATTTTTCAACTTGTCACAACAATCCAACACCTTGGAGCTCAACAACCCTCGGTACAAACACCTGATCTTCATGCCGATGGTATTCCCCCTTCTCATTCTACATCCGTAGATACTTTGCTCGATTCTAACATTTCAGGAAGTGATTCGTCATATTTTGATGATGAAACCCCAACTCATGATGCCACTACTCTTGAGGGGGAACAGTCACCTGC
>NW_010966600.1:0-812 GCF_000463585.1 Tarenaya hassleriana
GCTCCTACTCGACAATCTGTAGTGGAAGGTTTAAACATGGATATAGAATTATGAGTGGGATGTGTGTGTGTTCCTTCGTTCTGAGCCTTTTAGGTAAGGGCTTCAACTCCACCTTCGGGACGTTATCTAGGCTCCAATCCGCTTTATTCAGTGTCCCCATGATAAGTGGTGGCTTTCTAGTCTCTAGAACGTCTTTGGAAGTCATTGAGGAGGATTCGGAGATGTTCGTAGAGGTATCAGGTACGTCGACGTGAAAAACCTCCGAGGAGCTCAGAGAGTGGAACCGGTCCGGTTCCATATGGAACCGGTCCGTTTCCATCGTCTGATTAAAAACGCGAAAAACGTTCGAAGAGCTCAGAGAGTGGAACCGGTCCGTTTCCATCGTCTGTACAGATTCCGAATTTTTGTCCAAATCGTCATCCAAGGCCCGTGTAAGCTCCGCAATATCCTCCCAATTGATGTAGATACTCGCATTAGATTCTAGGAGTGATATTTCAAGTGGATCAATGTCCCGGAACTGATCAAACACCTCTTGAGTCAAAATATTGTGCACATCAACGTAGCATGCAGACTCATTCATGGACAGTTGCTTCATATTATGGTCCAGGGTGAATTCAACAGTCTCGTCACCTATCTTCATGGTAAGACGACCAGCTCGGACATGTACTACAGCATCGGCCGTATTCAGAAACGGTCGGCCCAAAATGATCGGTATCCTCGAGTCTTCATCCATGTCTAAGACAACAAAATAAACGGGAACATAATAATCCCCAACTTTCAAAGGAATATCCTCGAGAATACCTGCGGGATAC
>NW_010966601.1:0-811 GCF_000463585.1 Tarenaya hassleriana
AAAAATATACTAAGAAAGTGGGTCCCATGAAGGTGGGGCCGTGTACGGAATGACGGCCCCTTACCTTATAAGTATCAGACGATCTTAACTTAGATTCACTCTCTCTCACTTCTCTCACTCTACGCAGACGTACTCTGTCTCTCTGTAACCTTCATCTCCGTCGAGAACCATGGGAACGAAGAGAAAGATTGCAATGGCTAAGCGAGAAACGAAGTCGCAGAGATCGGTAACGTTCAGCAAACGCCGTCTAGGGCTTTTCAAGAAAGCCGCCGAACTCTCCGCCATCTCCGGTGCTCAAATCGCGGTTTTAGCGACTCCTCCTTCCGGAAACCCCAACGCCGTCTACTCTGGTCCCTTCGGTCACTCCTACACTGACGCCGTCGTCGACGCCTTCCTCAGCGGCCGTATTCCGACAGCGCATAATTTCTTGCCGGACAAGAATCTTGGGTCTGGGTTTTTGTCGGAGAACTGCGATGACGAACTCGGAATCCTCATCGAGAAACTAATAAGCGATCTCAAGAACAGTCCTGGGTCTGGGTTTTTGTCGGAGAACTGCGATGACGACCTCTTAATTCTCATCGAGAAACTAAGCGATCTGAAGAACAATCCTGGGTCTAGGTTTTTGTCGGAGAACTGCGATGATCCTGACGAACTCAGAATTCAAATCGAGAAACTAAGCGATCTGAAGGACTGTGTGGGTATAATTCAGCGGAAGAGAGAGGAACAGATCGTTTCTTGCGGACATAATCTTGACAAAGACAGCAACGCAAAGTCTGCGCAGTTCGAAGGGCTCTGCGATCTCCAAGACAGA
>NW_010966602.1:0-811 GCF_000463585.1 Tarenaya hassleriana
TCCCTGCTGGAAAGAGCTAGAGATTGGCTTTACACTTTAGAGCCGAATTCCATTACTTCTTTGGAAGAGCTTGAGGAGCAGTGCATGATGAAGTATTTACTCACCTAAGAAAACTCGAGCAGCACAACGAGCTATAAACGGTTTTACGCAAGATACCGATGAGAATTTACACGATGTGTGGGAACGGTTCAAGAGCTACCAACGTATATGCCCGCATCACAGAATGGACAAGAGATTACTACTGTCTACGTTTATCTATGGACTCCATGATGACACTAGAGCGTGGATAGATGCAGCATGTGGAGGAGGCGTTTACAATATCCCATTCGACACGTTAGAAGCCCAGATTAGCAAGATGGCGAAAGCCAGAGGAGCTACAAGGGATATCAACCGAAGAAGCATTGGAAAAGGAGATACCGGAGATTCGGTGGCTCTCAAAGCCGTAATGTCAGACTCTCTGCTATTAAGCTTCAGCTGGGAGGTTGAACGACTCCGAACACGCAGAAAATCCAACCGGGTTTGTTTGCTCTAGATCAACTTCCTAGTGAGGAAGAACAGGTCGAGGAGGTGGATTATGTCGGAAGAGGCCAATATCAGCATCCATCGAACCTTTGCAGTCCGAACAACAGGAATCATCCGGGTTTCTCGTACGAAAATTCAAGTAGAGCCTTGAATCCGCAACATCAGAGTGCACCGAGGAACCATCAAGGACCGCCGGGATTTGAACAACAGAGGTATCAGAATCAGAACCAGGGCTATAGACAACAACAAAACCCGAAGAACGACGAGACCGACTTACCCAGCTCATGCA
>NW_010966603.1:0-811 GCF_000463585.1 Tarenaya hassleriana
GATTAATCTCATATCATAAACATCGGGTATATGTATGTATGTATATATGTACGTGCAGTTATCAGAAGGGTATCAGATGCCATTGCAGCTTAACCCTCACCCCGAAGAAATCGGCTATGGCCGCCAACCACAGCACGACGCCTTCTTCCACCCCTTGGATTCTGAGCCTATCCTCCAAATCGGGTAAACCTTATAGCTCTCTCTCATGCTCAAACATGACATAGTTTATGATGTCAAAAACATGTTTAATGTATATTTGCCATATATATTGGTGATGCATTACTATATAAAAGATGAATATTGTGAAAGCTTTTGTATTTAAAAAAAAAAAAATCTTTGGTTGAATTTGGTATGTACGTAGGTACCAACAGCAGCAAGATGTGATGAATGCAGCAGCAGCAGCAGGTGCAGGGCCGAGCGTGAATAACTATATGCTTGGTTGGTTACCTTATGACAACAATTGAAATTGTGTCAAATGAGGGCTTTTTTAATTGTTTATAACATTTTTAATTAAAAGTGTTACACTTTTAATTAATTTTCTTGGGGGTTTAAAATCTTTTAAAAAAAACATCGGTCCAATCTCCTGTTGGTGGGTCGATATCTGTTTTGTGTTCGAGCTTCCATATTTGTGTGCGTGTGTGTGTAATGTAATGCATAAGCTGTTTTTTTTTTCTGCTTCGTTGTTTAATGTCTCAACAATAATACTATATTTTTGTTTTGTATCTTTTTTTTCCCTTACATGAACTTGATCAATAACATTAATTAGGGGTAAAACTATTATACATTCCATGTTTAATACTATATTATCGTT
>NW_010966604.1:0-811 GCF_000463585.1 Tarenaya hassleriana
CAGTTCTGGTGACTTCAGGATCATGTATAAATACATTGGAAAACCTTTCTTTCAAAAAAAAATCGTTTGAAATCATAAACAGTGTTGCTGTGGATTTCAAGCAATTCCTTCCCGTGGAAAGAACTGCTCTGATACCAAAAGCTGTAGCACCCGTAACCCGTCTCCCGCTCACGAGTTGTGCCACATGGACGCTCAACCATATAATAAAATAGCGGGAATTTAAAAACATTTTATTTTATTACACACGCAGCGCAAAAACCAGTATTTGTTTACAAACCCACGTACAGTAGTATACACACCAACATAAGGACGGTAACTGTAATAAAATACAAAGTCAGGTCACCGCCCGTACAAGCCAACATAAGTCCAAAGAAAGAAAAGTACATGATCCAGATAAACTCCTCACGCGTCACCAGTACCCTCGTCCTGCTGCTGCCAATACTGCTCCGTGCCTGAAACGTTGCATAACAACGTCCATAAGCTACGTGCTTAGTGAGTAATTCGGGTTAGACCCGAAGATCATACTCAAATTGCAAATGGCCAAACACAATCAATATTATACACACACTAGATATAAGTATATACATATATACACACTTCATGCCATGAAGCACAGTTCACTCAATCGCACAAGTAATTCACTTATCACACACACTCAGTCCGCATGATGTATCATCGAACATAACCGTCAAATCATCTCTATGTGCATCGCACACATAGGATACCGCAAGGATCTGGTCTCACCAGTCTAGGACATATGTACACGAGTCATAACTCGACCCATCGGGTCTCTCAGTAATAACCGTACCGT
>NW_010966605.1:0-811 GCF_000463585.1 Tarenaya hassleriana
AAAGTTTAGAATTATTCTCCAAAAAAGCATAGGTTTTGTTTTGTTGAAAAGTATTTTTTTTATTTTTATTTATTTTCAGGAGTTTTATATGTATTTCGGAAAATAAAAAATAAATACCAAATTTTGTATTTATTTTATTTCACAAATATAATCAACTAAATTAAATAAATTATTATTTACCTAAATCCTAGACGTTTTCTATGTTAATAAAAGGATTTCACTTTTTTAATTCATCTAATTACACATGAATGAGGAAATCGAAGTCGGTTCACATTGTGACGAGAGGAAGTAAAAAGGTCCACGATTATATTTTCCGTGAAATGGAAATGATGCCAATAACATCATATAATAATATGATCCATAGGTAGAGCAATTGATTCAGATTTGTTTGATCGAAATGTGCAACGCCAAATATGGAATTTGTTAAAATTAAGGTTGGATTTGGATACAACGAGAAAGCAAACAAAAAAACGAAGAAACCCGGATATGATCTTCTAGACGTGATCCACTTTCCTAAAACGTTATTCTCTCCCCACCGAGCAAAAGAGAAACCCGAGAATACGTTTAGAGATACAGAAAATCTCAACAACAATTGATTTGCTCGTCAAAAGTTGTCCGAAACAAAAAAATCCGAAAAAAATGATGAACAAAAAAAGATGGGGAAGAAATAACAAGTTTCTTCACCAAAAACCCTTTCAAATCTCTCAAAATTGATCATATATCTCGTACCCAACTTGTCATGATGTTTTTCTTATATAAAATATCGAAAGTCATCATCAAAAGTTACAAAATCGACACTTTAAATGCGAAA
>NW_010966606.1:0-243 GCF_000463585.1 Tarenaya hassleriana
GGGCAGAACGCAAGTGGCCAACTTGCTCCCTTGGGACGCGTATTCCTCTGCGTTCCAAGGGTCCGCCGGCGTCAAATCGCCGCCAAATCCGCTCAGGGCGTTGCAGGCTTGACCATGGGCCTGGGCTTGAGCCCATTTCGCCTCTCCCACGCGGACAAAAACACTCCCAAGGCGGAGGTTTCACCATTTTCGGACAAAAACAGAGAAAAGAGGGGGAGAGGAGAAACAGAGAGGAAGGGGCGA
>NW_010966606.1:1478-2106 GCF_000463585.1 Tarenaya hassleriana
GGGTTAGGGATTTGCTATGTAGGGATCTTTGGTTTTTAATTCCAGACTATGTGGTATTATTTATTTGATTCAGTTTATTGAGTTGCTCTTAATGCGTTTGATCTTGTTGACCACTTGATTGAATGAACTTAGGGTTTTAATTCGCATAGACATATGGGATTCTAACCTGGTAATAACTCAGTAAATAGAACAGGTATTGCATCGAGAGATGAATATTTGCCTAGGGATTATGATAGCGTTCGTTCATGCATACAGGGTTTTAGACTATTGAATCGAGAGATTAGTAGGATAAAGCCTGGATAGTGAGATTAGACTTGAGAGAGTTAATCTCTACTTTAGAGCTTGAGTTCCCTGAGTTGGATAGATAAACCACTTCGTTTGCATATTAAGAGAAGATCCTTGCATGTAAAGTAATCCCGAAGCCTGCAGTGTTTTCCATTGATTGTCTACAACCGTTTTAGTTAATTTCATTGTTCTCAACATTACATTCTCCACATTCCTATTATTTTTCTTCGATTTAGATTTGGATTTGGGTTTAACTCCTTTGCTTAATTTTGTCCCTGTGTTCGACTCTAGCTACTACACACGATCCGTACACTTGCGGTTAATTGTTGAGTCTAGGAATATT
>NW_010966606.1:4756-9157 GCF_000463585.1 Tarenaya hassleriana
TATGTTTCGACGCACTCTAAACGTGTTTTGACGAACTCTAAACATATTTTGTTGCACCCTAAACATGTTTTGACGCACTCTAAACATGTTTAGATACACTCTAAATGTGTTTGGATGCACTCTAAACGTGTTTTGGTGCACTCAAAACATGTTTAGACGAACTCTAAACATGTTTCGACACACTCTAAATATGTTTCGACGCATTCTAAATTTTTTTTAATGCACTCTAAACATGTTTGGATGCACTCTAAACATGTTTCGACGCACTCTAAACATGTTTTACGCACTCTAAAAATGGTTTAAGCACTCTAAACATGGTTGATTGCACTCTAGATGTGTTTGGACGCACTCTTAACGTGTTTTGGGGCACTCTAAAAATGTTTAGACAAACTCTAAACATGTTTCGACGCACTTTAAATATGTTCGACGCACTCTAAATATGTTTCGAAGCACTCTAAAAATGTTTGGATGCACTCTAATCATATTGATGCACTCTTATTATGTTTCGACGTATTCTAAACATGTTTGGATGCGCTCTAACTATGTTTCGACGCACTCTAAACATGTTTTGAGAACTCTAAATATCTTTTGTTCAGTCTAAACATATTTCGACGCACTGTAAACATGTTTTGACGCACTCTAAAAATGTTTCGATGCACTGTAAACATGTTTGGATGCACTCTGAAAGTTTTTGAACGCACTCTAAACGTGTTTGGACACACTAAACGTGTTTCGATACTCTCTAAGTATATTTTGACGCACTCTAAACATGTTTCGATGCACTCTAAGTATGTTTTGACACATTTGAAACATGTTTGGATGCACTCTAAGTATGTTTCGACGCACTCTAAACGTGTTTTGACGAATTCTAAACATGTTTCGAGTGCGTCCAAACACACTCTAAACGTGTTTGGATGCACCCTAAATGTGTTTAAATGCACTCTACACATGTGACACACTCTAAACATTTTTAGATGAATTCTAAACATGTTTCGACGCACTCTAAATATGTTTCGACGCACTCTAAAAATGTTTCGATGCACTCTAAACATGTTTGGATGCACACTAAATGTGTTTGGACGCATTCTAAGTACGTTTCGACGCACTCTAAACATGTTTGGATGCACTCTAAATGTTTTTGATGTGGAACCGGGATCGAAATCTCTAATTAGGCGGTGGAACCAACCAAAATTTCAAAATCAACTCGTGATCGAAACCTAGGCCCAGACATTCCAAAGAACCGTCCTAAACCCCTACCAAAATAATGATAGAAACCTAGGCCCAGACATTCTAACGAACCGTCCTAAACCCCTACCAAACCTGGATTAGAAATATCGGTATCGCGAAGGCGCCACAAACGGTTATGACTGTCTGTTTGATAAGCCGGGTTGAACGCCACGAACGGAATCACTCCATTTGATAAGTTCAAAGGTTCCAAAAAGAACCATGAGCTAAAAGCTCAAACTCACTAAAAGTGACACTCAAAGAAAACTCATATATTTTTTCATAATCTGATTTCTTTGCCTATTTATAGGCTACAAAAAGATAAAAAGAAATAAAAAAACTACAAAAATTCATGTGGTCAAAAACAAATCCCAAAGAAATAAATGTGGAAGCTTGAAAGACCATTTGACCTTTACCAACTAATCAAATTCTCCAAAACTTGTCTTGGGCTTGCTCCAATCTTGTTATGGGCTCTTGGTTTTGTTGAGAAATTGGCCCAACAAGAATTATGTCGTTCTTGGACCGAATTCATCACATTTGGAGATAGAACAGATGTGATCTTCAAACGAGAGGGACCAAACCTTCACCAAAAATTATGTACTTTATATCCACGTGAAGCTCTGGATGTCTAGTTTATACTGCTTAAAACGGAACTGTGATCGGAGCCTCTAATCAAACGTTATTTATGAAACAAGACATCTTACTCAATCTGTATTCCCAGGACTGAACTGTGAATTTCGTCCTCTCTCCAGGATTAAAGATTTCTCCATTGGATTTCAGCTTCTCCAGATCAAACCTTTAGCGAGTTAGAGTTGATTTCCAATTTGAATCACGTCATTTGGACATTGGAGTGCAAAGTTACGACCGAATTGCTTTGTGACGCTCAATCTATCTGAAAACCGAGATTTCTTGGATACGGACAATCTGTTCATGATCGATTGTTTTGAGTTTCTTGACACACCCTCTAGGATCATATCATGTTTGGACGCACTCTAAATATGTTTCGACGCACTCTAAAAATGTTTTAATGCACTCTAAACATATTTGGATGCACTCTTAGTATGTTTTGACGCATTGTAAGCATGTTTGGAAGCGCTCTAAATATGTTTTGACGCACTCTGAACATGTTTCGTCGAACTCTAAATATGTTTCGACGCACTCTAAAAATGTTTCGATGCACTCTAAACATGTTTGGATGCACTCTAAATGTGTTTGGACCCACTCTAAATATGTTTCGACGCACTCTAAAAATGTTTTAATGCACTCTAAACATATTTGGATGCACTCTTAGTATGTTTTGACGCACTGTAAGCATGTTTGGAAGCGCTCTAAACATGTTTTGACGCACTCTAAACATGTTTCGTCGAACTCTAAATATGTTTCGCCGCACTCTAAATATGTTTTGACGCACCCTAAAAATGTTTCTATGCACTCTAAACATGTTTGGATGTACTCTAAACGTGTTTGGACGCACTCTAAACGTGTTTTGACCTCTAAACGTGTTTGGCCGCACTCTAAACATATTTAGACGAACTCTAAACATGTTTCGATGCACTCTATATATGTTTCGAATCACTCTAAACATGTTTGGATGCACTCTAAATGTGTTTGGACGCACTCTGAATGTGTTTTGACACACTCTAAACATGTTTCGACGCACTCTAAATATGTTTTGACGCACTCTAAATATGTTTCTAAGCACTCTAAAAATGTTTGGATGCACTCTAAATACTTTTCGACGCACTCTAAACATGTTTCGACGCACTTTAAAAGTGTTTTGATACACTCCAAACATGTTTCAATGCTATCTAAGTATATTTCAAAGCACTCTAAACATGTTTGGATGCACCCTAACCATGTTTCGACGCACTCTAAGTATGTTTCGACGCACTCTAAACGTGGTTTGACGAACTCTAAACATATTTTGTTGCACTCTAAACATGTTTCGACGCACTCTAAACATGTTTAGATGCACTCTATATATGTTTGGACGCACTCTAAACGTGTTTGGACGCACTAAACGTGTTTCGATACTCTCTAAGTATATTTCGACGCACTCTAAACATGTTTCGACGCACTCTAAAAATATTTTAATGCACTCTAAACATGTCTGGATGCACTCTAAACATTTTTGGACGAACTCTAAACATGTTTCGACGCAATCTAAACATGATTCGACGCACTTTAAAAATGTTTTAAGCACTCTAAACATGTTTGGATGCACTCTTATTATGTTTCGACGCACTCTAAATATGTTTGGATGCGCTCTAAATATGTTTCGACGCACTCTAAACATGTTTTGACGAACTCTAAATATCTTTTGTTGCACTCTAAACATGTTTGGATGCACTCTAAGTATGTTTCGACGCACTCTAATCGTGTTTTGACAAACTCTAAACGTGTTTGGACGCACTCTAAATGTGTTTAAATGCACTCTACAGATGTGACACACTCTAAACATTTTTAGACGCATTCTAAATATGTTTCGACGCACTCTAAATATGTTTCGACGCACTCTAAAAATGTTTCGATGCACTCTAAACATGTTTGGATGCACACTAAATGTTATTGGACGCACTTTAAGTATATTTCGACGCACTCTAAACATGTTTGGATGCATTCTAAATGTGTTTGGACGCACTCTAAATGTGTTTGGACGCACTCTTAACGTGTTTTGGGACACTCTAAACGTGTTTATACAAACTCTAAACATGTTTCGACACACTCTAAACGTGTTTTGACAAACTCTAAACGTGTTTCGATACTCTCTAATTATATTTCGACGCACTCTAAACATGTTTGGATGCACTCTAAGTATGTTTTGACGCACTCTAAACAAGTTTGAATACACTCTAAGTATGTTTCGACGCACTCTAAACGTGTTTTGACGAACTCTAAACATGTTTCGAGTGCGTCCAAACGCACTCTAAACATGTTTGGACGCACTCTAAATATGTTTAAACGCACTCTACACATGTGACACACTCTAAACATTTTTAGACGAATTCTAAACATGTTTCGACGCACTCTAAATATGTTTCGACACATTCTAAAAATGTTTCGATGCACTCTAAACATGTTTGGATGCACTCTAAATGTGTTTAGACGCACTCTTAACGTATTTTGGTGCACTCTAAACATGTTTAGACAAACTCTAAACATGTTTCGACGTACTCT
>NW_010966606.1:9286-16969 GCF_000463585.1 Tarenaya hassleriana
TCAATATGTTTCGACGCACTCTAAATATGTTTTGACGCACTCTAAAAATGTTTCGATGCACTCTAAACGTGTTTGGACGCACTCTAAACATGTTAGGATGCACTCTAAACGTGTTTGGACCTCTAAGCGTGATTGGACGCACTCTAAACATGTTTAGACGAACTCTAAACATGTTTCGAGGCACTCTAAACATGTTTGGATGCTCTATAAATGTGTTTG
This sequence comes from Tarenaya hassleriana, assembly GCF_000463585.1. NCBI lineage: Eukaryota > Viridiplantae > Streptophyta > Magnoliopsida > Brassicales > Cleomaceae > Tarenaya > Tarenaya hassleriana. Next base: position 9,506 of record NW_010966606.1, read on the forward strand.
GACGCTTTCTAAACGTGTTTGGCCGCACTCTAAACATGTTTAGACGAACTCTAAACATGTTTCGATGCACTCTATATATGTTTCGAATCACTCTAAACATGTTTAGATGCACTCTAAATGTGTTTGGACGCACTCTGAATGTGTTTTGACACACTCTAAACATGTTTCGACACACTCTAAATATGTTTTGACGCACTCTAAATATGTTTCTAAGCACTCTAAAAATGTTTGGATGCACTCTAAAATCTTTTCGACGCACTCTAAACATGTTTTGACGCACTTTAAAAGTGTTTTGATACACTCTAAACATGTTTCGATGCTCTCTAAGTATATTTCAAAGCACCCTAAACATGTTTGGATGCACCCTAAACATGTTTCGACGCGCTCTAAGTATGTTTCGACGCACTCTAAACGTGGTTTGATGAACTCTTAACATATTTTGTTGCACTCTAAACATGTTTCGACGCACTCTAAACATGTTTAGATGCACTCTAAATATGTTTGGACGCACTCTAAACGTGTTTGGGCGCACTAAACGTGTTTCGATACTCTCAAAGTATATTTCGACGCACTCTAAACATGTTTCGACGCACTCTAAAAATATTTTAATGCACTCTAAACATGTCTGAATGCACTCTAAACATTTTTGGACGAACTCTAAACATGTTTCGACGCAATCTAAACATGTTTCGACGCACTCTAAAAATGTTTTAAGCACTCTAAACATGTTTGGATGCACTCTTATTATGTTTCGACGCACTCTAAACATGTATGGATGCTCTCTAAATATGTTTCGACGCACTCTAAACATGTTTCGACGAACTCTAAATATCTTTTGTTGCACTCTAAACATGTTTGGATGCACTCTAAGTATGTTTCGACGCACTCTAATCGTGTTTTGACGAACTCTAAACATGTTTCGAGTGCGTTCAAACGCACTCTAAACGTGTTTGGACGCACTCTAAATGTGTTTAAACGCACTCTACACATGTGACACATTCTAAACATTTTTAGACGAATTCTAAACATGTTTCGACGCACTCTAAATATGTTTCGACGCACTCTAAAAATGTTTCAATGCACTCTAAACATGTTTGGATGCACACTAAATGTGTTTGGACGCACTCTAAGTATGTTTCGACGCACTCTAAATATGTTTCGACGCACTCTAAATATATTTCGAAGCACTCTAAAAATGTTTAGATGCACTCTAATCATGTTTCGACGCACTCTAAACATGTTTCGACGCACTTTAAAAGTGTTTCGATGCACTCTAAACATGTTTCGATGCTCTCTAGATATATTTCGAAGCACTCTAACCATGTTTCGACGCAATCTAAACATTTTTCTACGCAGTCTAAAAATGTTTTAAGCCTCTAAATATGTTTGGATGCACTCTTATTATGTTTCGACGCACTCTAAACATGTTTGGATGCACTCTAACTATGTTTCGACGCACTCTAAACATGTTTTGACGAACTCTAAACATCTTTTGTTGCACTCTTAACATGTTTCGACGCACTCTAAACATATTTTGACACACTCTAAAAATGTTTCGATGCACTCTAAACATGTTTGGATGCACTCTAAAAGTTTTTGGACGCTTCTAAATGTGTTTGGACGCATTAAACGTGTTTCGATGCTCTCTAAGTATATTTGGACGCACTCTAAACATGTTTGGATGCACTCTAAGTATGTTTTGACACACTCAAAACATGTTTGGATGCACTCTAAGTATGTTTCGACGCACTCTAAACGTGTTTTGACGAACTCTAAACATGTTTCGAGTGCGTCCAAACGCACTCTAAACGTGTTTGGACGCACTCTGAACGTGTTTTGACACACTCTAAACATGTTTAGATGAATTCTAAACATGTTTCGACGCACTCTAAATATGTTTGGATGCGCTCTAAATATGTTTCGACGCACTCTAAACATGTTTCGACGCACTTTAAAAGTGTTTTGATACACTCTAAACATGTTTCGATACTCTCTAAGTATATTTCGAAGCACTCTAAACATGTTTGGATGCACCCTAAACATGTTTCGACGCGCTCTAAGTATGTTTCGACGGACTCTAAACGTGTTTTGACGCACTCCAAATATATTTTGGTGCACTCTAAACATGTTTCGACGCACTCTAAACATGTTTAGATGAACTCTAAATGTGTTTGGACGCATCTACACGTGTTTTGGTTCACTAAAAAATGTTTAGAAGAACTCTACACATATTTCGACGCATTCTAAACATGTTTCGACGCCCTCTAAAAATGTTTTAATGCACTCTAAACATGTTTGCATGAACTCTAAACATGTTTAGACGAACTCTAAACATGTTTTGACGCACTCTAAATATGTTTCGACGCACTTTAAAAATGTTTTAAGCACTCTAAACATTTTTGGATCTACTCTTATTATGTTTAGACGCACTCTAAACATGTTTGGATACGCTCTAAATATATTTCGACGCACTCTAAATATGTTTTGACGAACTCTAAAAATCTTTTGTTGCACTCTAAACATGTTTCGATGCACTTTAAACATGTTTTGACGCACTCTAAAAATGTTTATATACACTTTAAACATGTTTGGATGCACTTTAAAAGTATTTGGACGCACTTTAAACGTGTTTGGATGCACTTTAAACGTGTTTCGATGCTCTCTAAGTATATTTCGATTCACTCTAAACATGTTTGGATGCACTCTAACTATGTTTCGACGAACTCTAAACATGTTTGGATGCACTCTAAGTATGTTTGGATGCTTTCTAAACATGTTTCGACGCACTCTAAAAATGATTGGATGCTCTCTAAATTTGTTTGGATGCGATTTAAGTATGTTTCGACACACTCTAAACATGTTTGGATGCACTCTAAATGTGTTTAGACACACTCTAAATGTGTTTTGGTGCACTCTAAACATGTTAGACGAACTCTAAACATGTTTTGACGCACTCTAAATATGTTTCGACGCATTCTAAAAATGTTTTAATGCACTCTAAACATGTTTGCATGAACTCTAAACATGTTTAGACGAACTCTAAACATGTTTTGACGCACTCTAAATATGTTTCGACGCACTTTAAAAATGTTTTAAGCACTCTAAACATTTTTGGATCTACTCTTATTATGTTTAGACGCACTCTAAACATGTTTGGATACGCTCTAAATATATTTCGACGCTATGTTTGGATGCACTCTAAACATGTTTGGATGCACTCTAAACGTGTTTGGACCTCTAAACGTGTTTGGCCGCACTCTAAACATGTTTAGACGAATTCTAAACATGTTTCGACGCACTCTATATATGTTTCCAATCACTCTAAACATGTTTGGATGCACTCTAAATGTGTTTGGACACACTCTGAACGTGTTTTGACACACTCTAAACATGTTTCGATGCACTCTAAATATGTTTTGACGCACTCTAAATATGTTTCGACACACTCTAAACGTGTTTTGACGAACTCTAAACGTGTTTCGATGCTCTTTAAGTATATTTCGACGCACTCTAAAAATGTTTTAATGCACTCTAAACATATTTGGATGCACTGTTAGTATCTTTTGACGCACTGTAAGCATGTTTGGAAGCGCTCTAAATATGATTTGACGCACTCTGAACATGTTTCGTCGAACTCTAAATATGTTTCGACGCACTCTAAATATGTTTTGACGCACCCTAAAAATGTTTCTGTGCACTCTAAACATGTTTGGATGCACTCTATATATGTTTCCAATCACTCTAAATATGCTTGGATGCACTCTAAATGTGTTTGGACGCACTCTGAACGTGTTTTGACACACTCTAAACATGTTTTGACGCACTCTAAATATGTTTTGACGCACTCTAAATATGTTTTGACACACTCTAAACGTGTTTTGACGAACTCTAAACGTGTTTCGATGCTCTCTAAGTATATTTCGACGAACTCTAAACATGTTTGGATGCACTCTAAGTATATTTTGACGCACTCTAAACATGTTTGGATGTACTCTAAGTATGTTTCGACGTACTCTAAACGTGTTTTGACGAACTCTAAACATGTTTCGAGCACTCTTAACGTGTTTTGGGGCACTCTAAAAATGTTTAGACAAACTCTAAACATGTTTCGACGCACTCTAAATATGTTCGACGCACTCTAAATATGTTTCGAAGCACTCTAAAAATGTTTGGATGCACTCTAATCATATTTCGACGCACTCTAAACATGTTTCAACGCACTTTAAAAGTGTTTTGATGCACTCTAAACATGTTTCGTTACTCTTTAAATATATTTCGAAGCACTCCGACCATGTTTGGATGCACCCTAAACATGTTTCAACGCGCTCTAAATATGTTTCGACGCACTCTAAACGTGTTTTGACGAACTCTAAACATATTTTGTTGCACCCTACACATGTTTTGACGCACTCTAAACATGTTTAGATACACTCTAAATGTGTTTGGACGCACTCTAAACGTGTTTTGGTGCACTCAAAACATGTTTAGACGAACTCTAAACATATTTCGACACACTCTAAATATGTTTCGACGCATTCTAAAAATATTTTAATGCACTCTAAACATGTTTGGATGCACTCTAAACATGTTTCGACGCACTCTAAACATGTTTCTACGCACTCTAAAAATGGTTTAAGCACTCTAAACATGGTTCGATGCACTCTTATTATGTTTCGACGTATTCTAAACATGTTTGGATGCGCTCTGACTATGTTTCGACGCACTCTAAACATGTTTTGAGAACTCTAAATATCTTTTGTTGCAGTCTAAACATGTTTCGACGCACTGTAAACATATTTTGACATACTCTAAAAATATTTTGATGCACTGTAAACATGTTTGGATGCACTCTAAAAGTTTTTGGATGCACTCTAAACGTGTTTGGACACACTAAACGTGTTTCGATGCTCTCTAAGTATATTTCAACGCACTCTAAACATGTTTGGATGCACTCTAAGTATGTTTTGACACACTTTAAACATGTTTGGATGCACTCTAAGTATGTTTCGACGCATTCTAAACGTGTTTTGACGAACTCTAAACATGTTTCGAGTGCATCCAAACGCACTCTAAACGTGTTTGGATGCACTCTAAATGTGTTTAAACGCACTCTACACATGTGACACACTCTAAACATTTTTGGACGAATTCTAAACATGTTTCGACGCACTCTAAATATGTTTCGACGCACTCTAAAAATGTTTCGATGCACTCTAAACATGTTTGGATGCACTCTAAATGTGTTTTTATGTGGAACCGGGATCGAAGTTCTCTAATTAGGCGGTGGAACCAACCAAAATTTCAAAATCAACTCGTGATCGAAATCTAGGCCCAGACATTCCAAAGAACCGTCCTAAACCCCTACCAAAATAATGATAGAAACCTAGGCCCAGACATTCTAACGAACCGTCCTAAACCCCTACCAAACCTGGATTAGAAATATCGGTATCGCGAAGGCGTCACAAACGGTTATGACTGTCCGTTTGATAAGTCGGATTGAACGCCACGAACAGAATCACTCCATTCGATAAGTTCAAAGGTTCCAAAAAGAACCATGAGCTAAAAGCTCAAACTCACTAAAAGTGACACTCAAAGAAAACTCATATATATTTTTGATAATCTGATTTCTTTGCCTATTTATAGGCTACAAAAAGATAAAAAGAAATAAAAAAACTACAAAAATTCATGTGGTCAAAAATAAATCCCAAAGAAATAAATGTGGAAGCTTGAAAGTCCATTTGACCTTTACCAACTAATCAAATTCTCCAAAACTTGTCTTGGGCTTGCTCCAATCTTCTTATGGGCTCTTGGTTTTGTTGAGAAATTGGCCCAACAAGAATTATGTCATTCTTGGACCGAATTCATCAGATTTGGAGATAGAACGGATGTGATCTTCAAACGACTGATTGAGGGACCAAACCTTCACCAAAAATTATGTACTTTATATCCACGTGAAGCTCTGGATGTCTAGTTTATGCTACTTCAAACGGAACTGTGATCGGAGTCTCTAATCAAACGTTATTTATGAAACAAGACATCTTACTCAATCTGTATTCCCAGGACTAAACTGTGAATTTCGTCCTCTCTCCAGGATTAAAGATTTCTCCATTGGATTTCAGCTTCTCCAGATCAAACCTTTAGCGAGTTAGAGTTGATTTTCAATTGGAATCACATCATTTGGACATTGGAGTGCAAAGTTACGACCGAATTGCTTTGTGACGCTCAATCTGTCTGAAAACCGAGATTTCTTGGACACAGACAATCTGGTCATGATCGATTGTTTTGAGTTTCTTGACACACCCTCTAGGATCATATCAAGTTTGGACGCACTCTAAATATGTTTCGACGCACTCTAAAAATGTTTTAATGCACTCTAAACATATTTGGATGCACTCTTAGTATCTTTTGACGCACTGTAAGCATGTTTGGAAGCGCTCTAAATATGATTTGACGCACTCTGAACATGTTTCGTCGAACTCTAAATATGTTTCGACGCACTCTAAATATGTTTTGACGCACCCTAAAAATGTTTCTGTGCACTCTAAACATGTTTGGATGCACTCTATATATGTTTCCAATCACTCTAAACATGTTTGGATGCACTCTAAATGTGTTTGGACGCACTCTGAACGTGTTTTGACACACTCTAAACATGTTTCGACGCACTCTAAATATGTTTTGACGCACTCTAAATATGTTTCGACACACTCTAAACGTGTTTTGACGAACTCTAAACGTGTTTCGATGCTCTCTAAGTATATTTCGACGAACTCTAAACATGTTTGGATGCACTCTAAGTATATTTTGACGCACTCTAAACATGTTTGGATGTACTCTAAGTATGTTTCGACGCACTCTAAACGTGTTTTGACGAACTCTAAACATGTTTCGATGCTCTCTAAGTATATTTCGACGAACTCTAAACATGTTTGGATGCACTCTAAGTATATTTTGACGCACTCTAAACATGTTTGGATGTACTCTAAGTATGTTTCGACGCACTCTAAACGTGTTTTGACGAACTCTAAACATGTTTCGAGTGTTTCCAAACGCACTCTAAATGTGTTTAAACGCACTCTACACATGTGACGCACTCTAAACATTTTTAGACGAATTCTAAACATGTTTCGACGCACTCTAATTATGTTTCGACGCACTCTAAAAATGTTTCGATGCACTCTAAACATGTTTGTATGCACATTAAACATGTTTGTATGCACATTAAATGTGTTTGGACGCACTGTAAGTATGTTTCGACGCACTCTAAACATGTTTGGAAGCACTCTAAATGTGTTTGGACGCACTCTTAACGTGTTTTGGGGCACTCTAAAAATGTTTAGACAAACTCTAAACATGTTTCGACGCACTCTAAATATGTTCGACGCACTCTAAATATGTTTCGAAGCACTCTAAAAATGTTTGGATGCACTCTAATCATATTTCGACGCACTCTAAACATGTTTC
>NW_010966606.1:18467-22439 GCF_000463585.1 Tarenaya hassleriana
GTCAAAACATATTTAGAGTGCGTCAAAACATGTTTAGAGTGTGTCAAAACACGTTCAGAGTGCGTCCAAACACATTTAGAGTGCATCCAAGCATGTTTAGAGTGATTGGAAACATATATAGAGTGCATCCAAACATGTTTAGAGTGCACAGAAACATTTTTAGGGTGCGTCAAAACATATTTAGAGTGCGTCGAAACATATTTAGAGTTCGACGAAACATGTTCAGAGTCTGAACGTGTTTTGACACACTCTAAACATGTTTTGACGCACTCTAAATATGTTTCGACACACTCTAAACGTGTTTTGACGAACTCTAAACGTGTTTCGATGCTCTCTAAGTATATTTCGACGAACTCTAAACATGTTTGGATGCACTCTAAGTATATTTTGACGCACTCTAAACATGTTTGGATGTACTCTAAGTATGTTTCGACGCACTCTAAACGTGTTTTGACGAACTCTAAACATGTTTCGATGCTCTCTAAGTATATTTCGACGAACTCTAAACATGTTTGGATGCACTCTAAGTATATTTTGACGCACTCTAAACATGTTTGGATGTACTCTAAGTATGTTTCGACGCACTCTAAACGTGTTTTGACGAACTCTAAACATGTTTCGAGTGTTTCCAAACGCACTCTAAATGTGTTTAAACGCACTCTACACATGTGACGCACTCTAAACATTTTTAGACGAATTCTAAACATGTTTCGACGCACTCTAATTATGTTTCGACGCACTCTAAAAATGTTTCGATGCACTCTAAACATGTTTGTATGCACATTAAACATGTTTGTATGCACATTAAACATGTTTGTATGCACATTAAATGTGTTTGGACGCACTGTAAGTATGTTTCGACGCACTCTAAACATGTTTGGAAGCACTCTAAATGTGTTTGGACGCACTCTTAACGTGTTTTGGGGCACTCTAAAAATGTTTAGACAAACTCTAAACATGTTTCGACGCACTCTAAATATGTTCGACGCACTCTAAATATGTTTCGAAGCACTCTAAAAATGTTTGGATGCACTCTAATCATACACGTTTAGAGTGCGTCCAAACACATTTAGAGTGTATCTAAACATGTTTAGAGTGCGTCAAAACATGTTTAGGGTGCAACAAAATATGTTTAGAGTTCGTCAAAACACGTTTAGAGTGCGTCGAAACATATTTAGAGCGCGTTGAAACATGTTTAGGGTGCATCCAAACATGGTTAGAGTGCTTTGAAATATATTTAGAGAGTAACGAAACATGTTTAGAGTGCATCGAAACACTTTTAAAGTGCGTCGAAACATGTTTAGAGTGCGTCGAAATATGTTACTCTCTAAATATATTTCAAAGCACTCTAACCATGTTTGGATGCACCCTAAACATGTTTCAACGCGCTCTAAATATGTTTCGACGCACTCTAAACGTGTTTTGACGAACTCTAAACATATTTTGTTGCACCCTACACATGTTTTGACGCACTCTAAACATGTTTAGATACACTCTAAATGTGTTTGGACGCACTCTAAACGTGTTTTGGTGCACTCAAAACATGTTTAGACGAACTCTAAACATATTTCGACACTAAATATGTTTCGACGCATTCTAAAAATGTTTTAATGCACTCTAAACATGTTTGGATGCACTCTAAACATGTTTCTCGCATTCTAAACATGTTTCTACGCACTCTAAAAATGGTTTAAGCACTCTAAACATGGTTGGATGCACTCTTATTATGTTTGACGTATTCTAAACATGTTTGGATGCGCTCTAACTATGTTTCGACGCACTCTAAACATGTTTTGAGAACTCTAAATATCTTTTGTTGCAGTCTAAACATGTTTCGACGCACTGTAAACATATTTTGACATACTCTAAAAATATTTTGATGCACTGTAAACATGTTTGGATGCACTCTAAAAGTTTTTGGATGCACTCTAAACGTGTTTGGACACGCTAAACGTGTTTCGATGCTCTCTAAGTATATTTCAACGCACTCTAAACATGTTTGGATGCACTCTAAGTATGTTTTGACACACTTTAAACATGTTTGGATGCACTCTAAGTATGTTTCGACGCATTCTAAACGTGTTTTGACGAACTCTAAACATGTTTCGAGTGCATCCAAACGCACTCTAAACGTGTTTGGATGCACTCTAAATGTGTTTAAACGCACTCTACACATGTGACACACTCTAAACATTTTTGGACGAATTCTAAACATGTTTCGACGCACTCTAAATATGTTTCGACGCACTCTAAAAATGTTTCGATGCACTCTTAACATGTTTGGATGCACACTAAATGTGTTTGGACGCATTCTAAGTACGTTTCGATGCACTCTAAACATGTTTGGATGCACTCTAAATGTGTTTTGATGTGGAACCGGGATCGAAGTTCTCTAATTAGGCGGTGGAACCAACCAAAATTTCAAAATCAACTCGTGATCGAAACCTAGGCCCAGACATTCCAAAGAACCGTCCTAAACCCCTACCAAAATAATGATAGAAACCTAGGCCCAGACATTCTAACGAACCGTCCTAAACCCCTACCAAACCTGGATTAGAAATATCGGTACCGCGAAGGCGTCACAAACGGTTATGACTGTCCATTTGATAAGCCGGGTTGAACGCCACGAACAGAATCACTCCTTTCGATAAGTTCAAAGGTTCCCAAAAGAACCATGAGCTAAAAGCTCAAACTCACTAAAAGTGACACTCAAAGAAAACTCATATATTTTTTCATAATCTGATTTCTTTGCCTATTTATAGGCTACAAAAAGATAAAAAGAAATAAAGAAACTACAAAAATTCATGTGGTCAAAAACAAATCCCAAAGAAATAAATGTGGAAGCTTGAAAGTCCATTTAACCTTTACCAACTAACCAAATTCTCCAAAACTTGTCTTGGGCTTGCTCCAATCTTGTTATGGGCTCTTGGTTTTGTTGAGAAATTGGCCCAACAAGAATTATGTCATTCTTGGACCGAATTCATCACATTTGGAGATAGAACAGATGTGATCTTCAAACGAGAGGGACCAAACCTTCACCAAAAATTACGTACTTTATATCCACGTGAAGCTCTGGATGTCTAGTTTATACTGCTTAAAACGGAACTGTGATCGGAGCCTCTAATCAAACGTTATTTATGAAACAAGACATCTTACTCAATCTGTATTCCCAGGACTGAACTGTGAATTTCGTCCTCTCTCCAGGATTAAAGATTTCTCCATTGGATTTCAGCTTCTCCAGATCAAACCTTTAGCGATTAGAGTTGATTTCCAATTGGAATCACATCATTTGGACATTGGAGTGCAAAGTTACGACCGAATTGCTTTGTGACGCTCAATCTGTCTGAAAACCGAGATTTCTTGGACATGGACAATCTGTTCATGATCGATTGTTTTGAGTTTCTTGACACACCCTCTAGGATCATATCATGTTTGGACGCACTCTAAATATATTTCGACGCACTCTAAAAATGTTTTAATGCACTCTAAACATATTTGGATGCACTCTTAGTATGTTTTGACGCATTGTAAGCATGTTTGGAAGCGCTCTAAATATGATTTGACGCACTATGAACATGTTTCGTCGAACTCTAAATATGTTTCGACGCACTCTAAATATGTTTTGACGCACCTTAAAAATGTTTCTGTGCACTCTAAACATGTTTGGATGCACTCTAAACGTGTTTCGACGCACTCTAAACATGTTTGGATGCACTCTAAATATGTTTGGACGCACTCTAAATATGTTTCGACACACTCTAAAAATGTTTTAATGCACTCTAAACATATTTAGATGCACTCTTAGTATGTTTTGACGCACTGTAAGCATGTTTGGAAGCGTTCTAAACATGTTTTGACGCACTCTAAACATGTTTTGTCGAATTCTAAATATGTTTCGACGCACTCTAAATATGTTTTAACGCACCCTAAAAATGTTTCTATGCACTCTAAACATGTTTGGATGTACTCTAA
>NW_010966606.1:22539-26527 GCF_000463585.1 Tarenaya hassleriana
CACTCTAAACATGTTTAGATGCACTCTAAATGTGTTTGGACGCACTCTGAATGTGTTTTGACACACTCTAAACATGTTTCGACGCACTCTAAATATGTTTTGACGCACTCTAATTATGTTTCTAAACACTCTAAAAATGTTTGGATGCACTCTAAAATCTTTTCGACGCACTCTAAACATTTTTCGACGCACTTTAAAAGTGTTTTGATACACTCTAAACATGTTTCGATGCTCTCTAAGTATCTTTCAAAGCACCCTAAACATGTTTGGATGCACCCTAAACATATTTCGACGCGCTCTAAGTATGTTTCGACGCACTCTAAACGCGGTTTGATGAACTCTTAACATATTTTGTTGCACTCTAAACATGTTTCGACGCACTCTAAACATGTTTAGATGCACTCTAAATATGTTTGGACGCACTCTAAACGTGTTTGGGCGCACTAAACGTGTTTCGATACTCTCTATGTATATTTCGACGCACTCTAAACATGTTTCGACGCACTCTAAAAATATTTTAATGCACTCTAAACATGTCTGAATGCACTCTAAACATTTTTGGACGAACTCTAAACATGTTTCGACGCAATCTAAACATGTTTCGACGCACTCTAAAAATGTTTTAAGCACTCTAAACATGTTTGGATGCACTCTTATTATGTTTCGACGCACTCTAAACATGTATGGATGCTCTCTAAATATGTTTCGACGCACTCTAAACATGTTTCGACGAACTCTAAATATCTTTTGTTGCACTCTAAACATGTTTGGATGCACTCTAAGTATGTTTCGACGCACTCTAATCGTGTTTTGACGAACTCTAAACATGTTTCGAGTGCGTTCAAACGCACTCTAAACGTGTTTGGACGCACTCTAAATGTGTTTAAACGCACTCTACACATGTGACACATTCTAAACATTTTTAGACGAATTCTAAACATGTTTCGACGCACTCTAAATATGTTTCGACGCACTCTAAAAATGTTTCAATGCACTCTAAACATGTTTGGATGCACACTAAATGTGTTTGGACGCACTTTAAGTATATTTCGACGCATTCTAAACATGTTTGGATGCACTCTAAATGTGTTTGGACGCACTCTAAATGTGTTTGGACGCACTCTAAATGTGTTTGGACGCACTCTAAATGTGTTTGGACGCACTTTTAACGTGTTTTGAGACACTCTAAACATGTTTATACAAACTCTAAACATGTTTCGACACACTCTAAACGTGTTTCGACAAACTCTAAACGTGTTTCGATGCTCTCTAATTATATTTCGACGCACTTTAAACATGTTTGGATGTACTCTAAGTATGTTTTAACGCACTCTAAACAAGTTTGGATGCACTCTAAGTATGTTTCGACGCATTCTAAACGTGTTTTGACGAACTCTAAATGTGTTTTGGTGCACTCTAAACATGTTGTTTAGACGAACTCTAAACATGTTTCGACGCACTCTAAACATGTTTGGATGCACTCTAAATGTGTTTGGACGCACTCTTAACGTATTTTGGGGCACTCTAAACATGTTTAGACAAACTCTAAACATGTTTCGACGTACTCTAAATATGTTTCGATGCACTCTAAAAATATTTTAATGCACTCTAAACATATTTGGATGCACTCTTAGTATGTTTTGACGCACTGTAAGCATGTTTGGAAGTGCTCTAAAAATGTTTTGATTCACTCTAAACATGTTTCGTCAAACTCAATATGTTTCGACGCACTCTAAAAATGTTTCGATGCACTCTAAACGTGTTTGGGCGCACTCTAAACATGTTAGGATGCACTCTAAACGTGTTTGGATCTCTAAACGTGATTGGACGCACTCTACACATGTTTAGACGAACTCTAAACATGTTTCGACGCACTCTAAACATGTTTGGATGCTCTATAAATGTGTTTGGACGCTTTCTGAACGTGTTTTGACACACTCTAAACATATTTAGACGAACTCTAAACATGTTTCGACGCACTCTAAATATGTTTCGACGCACTCTAAATATGTTTCAAAGCACTCAAAATGTTTAGATGCACTCTAATCATGTTTCGACGCACTCTAAACATGTTTCGACGCACTTTAAAAGTGTTTCGATGCACTCTAAACATGTTTCGATGCTCTCTAAATATATTTCGAAGCACTCTAACCATGTTTGGATGCACCCTAAACATGTTTTGACGCGCTCTAAATATGTTTTGACGCACTCTAAACGTGTTTTGACGAACTCTAAACATATTTTGTTGCACCCTAAACATGTTTTGACGCACTCTAAACATGTCTAGATACACTCTAAATGTGTTTGGACGCACTCTAAACGTGTTTTGGTGCACTCAAAACATGTTTAGATGAACTCTAAATATGTTTCGACACACTCTAAATATGTTTCGACGCATTCTAAAAATGTTTTAATGCACCCTAAACATGTTGGGATGCACTCTAAACATGTTTAGACGAACTCTAAACATGTTTCGACGCAATCTAAATATTTTTCTACGCACACTAAAAATGTTTTAAGCACTCTAAACATGTTTGGATGCACTCTTATTATGTTTCGACGCACTCTAAACATGTTTTGATGCGCTCTAACTATGTTTCGACGCACTCTAAACATGTTTTGACGAACTCTAAACATCTTTTATTGCACTCTAAACATGTTTCGGCGCACTCTAAACATGTTTTGACACACTCTAAAAATGTTTGGATGCACTCTAAATATGTTTGGATGCACTCTAAAAGTTTTTGGACGCACTCTAAACGTATTTGGACGAACTCTAAACATGTTTCGAGTGCGTCCAAACGCACTCTATGTTGAAGGACAAAGTGTTAAAGGACAAACACATCGGTTCGGACGAAACACGATATTACGGTTCGGTTGAACGAGGTGATAAAATTCAGGTAAACAAGAAACGAAGACATGCATGGAATGGAGTCTCATGTGCATGCATGGAAATAAGATCTTCTAAGTTGACGTGGAATAAGCCTACACACAACTTGCCTATTTTGACTTTACAAGCAACCACTACAAATCAGGTTCTAAACATGGAGATTACGATCAGGCAACAATCTACAATTATGGAGAATATATTCTGGTCTATTTGCAGCATAAAGAAATGAAATGAATCATGCAACATATTGATGAGGACATCGGACCTAGCAGCTTGGAGGAGGACGGGAACATAACGGAAGGAGCTCTCGAGGACGGGAGCTTAACGGGAGGAGCTCTTGAGGACGTTGAAGACTTGGCCCATCAGGCGTCAAGACTCTTGCCGGATGATCATAACGTCACAAGATCATTCGAAGCCGCGGGAACGGGAATTGACGTGCACCACGCGAAGGCTCCCTGAGCAACCCATAGAGCCGAACCACCACTTACTCGTGCTAGAGCTCGAGCGCTTCGTGTCACACTCAACAAGGCCGTCAATGACATTCTTAGCGGATCCCGGGAGTCCAATGACAACACTTCACTCTTCGGACGCAATTCGGCCCGGAACTTGCTTACACTCGAGGAAGACATTTCCTAAAGCCCAAGTGAAGCCCATGGGCTTTATTCCAGCAAGGATTTCGGCCCACATAAAGCTCCAACAGCTATATTTTTGTTATTTGGTCCAAATTAAATCTAAAGCTTGCATGTGAGCTAGCATTTAATGTTTTGACTACTTAAACTCTTTCTAAGTTGTAATCTTCAGCACACTTTGATCATTTTTTTGGCATTTGAACTTTGTTTGAGACATCTTCTCTCTCAAAAACTTGGCTGGTTTGTCCGCCCCCTCTTGCACGAGTCGCCGGTGTGTCCGCTGCCCGTGTCGCCGTCCGGTGTGTCCGACGGCCCCCGTTGAGCTCGGTTAGTCCGGCTCCTCATCCTTGGTTTGTCCGAGGATCTATCCATCTCCATCTCCTTGAAACGATTCCGAATTCGAGAGCCACCTCGTGAGCCGGTGATTGAAATCGTTTCCCCGTAACCCCACTTCGATTTCCCTTGTTCT
>NW_010966606.1:27083-27611 GCF_000463585.1 Tarenaya hassleriana
TTCCGATATTTTCAGGATTGTGTGTGCCGGTTGTGTGAGTTGTGTACGTGAATCTCCTGTATGTTCGTGTGTGAGTTGCCGGAGTAAACGTGTGCTGAATCGCGTTAGTTCATTCGCTTGTCTAATCGTTATCGGTTGCCTCGCACATTGCTACAAAATTCTGCATGCACGTTGTATTGTCGTGTTAGTACGTTTCCTGTTTGGCACGTTGATTGTGTACCCCTGCATGTGAGTAAGAATATACGTACGGATTGCACGTTGCGTGATTGGCCGTTGACAACCCCGTGATTGTGTGATTACTTGTCTATCATTTCCGCATTTGCACGTTGATTGTGGATCCCTTTGAGTGTTTTGCGTGTTATTTGCGTTGTGCGAGATTTGAGCGAAACATGAGTGCCAACGACGCCACCAACGAGGGTGAGAACGTAGGGTCTTCTAGTAACACCGAGGTTTTCCGAGCCCTCCAACAAATGATGGATCGAATAGCTAGGCTAGAAGAATCCCGGCCACAAAACCCACCCGCTCGAG
>NW_010966606.1:29609-31288 GCF_000463585.1 Tarenaya hassleriana
ACCTACCCACTGAGAAACATCCGCATCCATATAAGCTGCAATGACTTAATAACAGCGGAGAGATTAAAGTGACCGAAAGGGTCAAAATCCCGTTCAGTATAGGAAAATACCGAGACGAGGTTCTCTGTGACATCGTCCCTATGCAAGCCGGCCATATTCTTTTACGACGGCCTTGGCAATTTGATCGGGAAGTGAAACATGATGGTCGAGCCAATCAGTACTCTTTCGTACATGACAAGCGAAAGATTGTGCTCGCACCTCTAAGTCCATCTCAAGTTCACGAGATGCAACTCAAACTAGCCAAAGAACCCGAACCAAAGAAAGAGAATTTTTATGTTAAGGCTAGTCAGGTGATGCGTGCTGTTCGCCAAGAACAGCCGGTGTTGCTCTTGGTTTTCAAGGACCAATTGAGCCTCCGTACGGAGACACCGACCCTTAGTCCCGCTATTAGCCGATCCTGGAGCGCTATAGCGATGTATTTCCGGATGAAATTCCGGCGAGACTACCACCTATACGCGGGATCGAACATCAGATCGATCTAGTGCCAGGAGCACCTTTGCCAAACCGACCCGCGTACCGGATGAACCCCGAAGAGACTAAAGAGCTCGAAAAACAAGTCCAAGAGCTACTAAGTAAGGGTTATATCCGAGAGAGCCTCAGTTCCTGTGCAGTCCCTGTACTACTGGTACCGAAAAAGGACGGGACTTGGAGAATGTGTGTGGATTGTCGTGCGATCAACAACATCACGGTTAAATACCGGCATCCCATACCCCGACTTGATGACATGCTCGATGAGCTAAGCGGAGCCATGATCTTTTCAAAGATCGACCTTAAGAGTGGTTACCATCAAGTTCGGATGAAAGAAGGTGATGAATGGAAAACCGCCTTTAAGACCAAACAAGGTCTTTATGAGTGGCTCGTTATGCCATTCGGGCTCACGAACGTCCCAAGCACTTTCATGCGGCTCATGAACCAGGTTCTAAGAGCCTATATTGGAAAGTTCGTGGTGGTCTACTTCGACGACATTCTCATCTATAGTCGAGATGAAAGAGACCATATCTCGCACTTAGAACAAGTAATGACCACTCTCCGAAAGGAAAGTCTCTACGCCAACTTTAAGAAATGCTCGTTCTGCACAGACGAGTTAGTCTTTCTAGGCTTTGTGGTCAGCTCTCGAGGGCTGCGAGTTGATGGTGAAAAGATCAAGGCCATTCAGGAGTGGCCGACACCATCTACTATAGGACATGTGCGGAGCTTCCTCGGCCTTGCTAGTTTCTATCGCCGATTTGTCCGAGACTTCAGCAGTATTGCTGCACCCCTTACCGCGGTCACTAAGAAAGACGTGGTCTTTGAATGGGGCGAGGCTCAAGAGCGTGCTTTTTCCGCCCTCAAAGATAGCCTCACTACCGCACCGGTCTTAGTTCTTCCGAACTTTGACAAAACTTTTGAGATAGAGTGCGATGCCTCCGGGGTTGGCATTGGAGCCGTCCTTATGCAGGAGAAAAGGCCCGTGGCCTACTTTAGCGAGAAGCTCAGTGGAGCTACGCTAAATTATCCGACATACGACAAAGAGCTTTACGCTCTAGTACGAGCACTTGAGACCTGGCAGCACTACCTGCTCGCTAAGGAATTCGTCGTTCACTCGGATCATGAGACCCTTAAACACCTCAAGGGTCAAG
>NW_010966606.1:32512-36367 GCF_000463585.1 Tarenaya hassleriana
CCCTCCCGAGCGATGGATTGACGAACCTGGACGGTGAAAGGAAAGCCGAGTTCGTTAAGCAACTCCATCAAAAGGTTCGGGAAAACATTGCTCATAAGACTGAGCAATATACTCGCCAAGCAAACAAAGGACGTAAGGATGTCCAATTCAACGAAGGCGAGTGGGTGTGGCTACATCTCCGACCCGAGCGGTTCCCGGATAAACGCAAGTCCAAGCTGAACCCTCTAGCTGACGGACCATTCCGCATAAGTGAAAAGATCAACGACAACGCCTACCGTCTTGAGCTACCAGGTGAGTATACTGTATCTAATACTTTTAACGTTACTGACTTATCTCGTTTTGATGCAGATTACGATATTTCGAGGACGAAATCTTCTCAAGGGGGAGGGCATGATGAGGACATCGGACCTAGCAGCTTGGAGGAGGACGGGAACATAACGGAAGGAGCTCTCGAGGACGGGAGCTTAACGGGAGGAGCTCTTGAGGACGTTGAAGACTTGGCCCATCAGGCGTCAAGACTCTTGCCGGATGATCATAACGTCACAAGATCATTCGAAGCCGCGGGAACGGGAATTGACGTGCACCACGCGAAGGCTCCCCGAGCAACCCATAGAGCCAAACCACCACTTACTCGTGCTAGAGCTCGAGCGCTTCGTGTCACACTCAACAAGGCCGTCAATGACATTCTTAGCGGATCCCGGGAGTCCAATGACAACACTTCACTCTTCGGACGCAATTCGGCCCGGAACTTGCTTACACTCGAGGAAGACATTTCCTAAAGCCCAAGTGAAGCCCATGGGCTTTATTCCAGCAAGGATTTCGGCCCACATAAAGCTCCAACAGCTATATTTTTGTTATTTGGTCCAAATTAAATCTAAAGCTTGCATGTGAGCTAGCATTTAATGTTTTGACTACTTAAACTCTTTCTAAGTTGTAATCTTCAGCACACTTTGATCATTTTTTTGGCATTTGAACTTTGTTTGAGACATCTTCTCTCTCAAAAACTTGGCTGGTTTGTCCGCCCCCTCTTGCACGAGTCGCCGGTGTGTCCGCTGCCCGTGTCGCCGTCCGGTGTGTCCGACGGCCCCCGTTGAGCTCGGTTAGTCCGGCTCCTCATCCTTGGTTTGTCCGAGGATATATCCATCTCCATCTCTTTGAAACGTTTCTGAATTCGAGCGCCACATTCGTGAGCCGGTGATTGGAATCGTTTCACCATAAATCCACTTCGACTACCCCTTGTTCCTCCGTGAATTCGAGAGCCACTTTCGTGAGCCGGTGATTGCGGTTGAACTCCCCTGCCCCATCCTCCTCGTGCGTACATCACATATACACCAAGACATATTTATTTCCTTTTGTCTACATGTATTACCATTTCTTGTAACTAGCCGTTTTTACACTTTCCTTTATTTTATTTGTCATATTATGTATATATGTAACACCCTTGGATGTACATTCTAATATGAGAAATAAAGTGATCCTTTTTCTTTATCATGCACGATCACCTCTCTTTGCTTTAGTGTTCTTCATTTCTTAACATTCAAATATTTAAGAAATCTACATGATATCAGAGCCTGGTTTCTAAGTTCATGGACGAAACGTCTAGCTCGGTGAACCAGATCGGCAGCCCTAACGCCCCGAGCTCGTCCAGCGAGGAACGGACGATGCATCCCTTTTTATTGTCCCACATATATTCCAGCGACAAGCTCAATTGGATCGACAATAGCATTTGTAACACCTTCTCCTATCCTATTGTTTTTACTGTCCTTGTTCATGATAACGTATGTGGTGTTCTAAGTGTTTCCCAAGCAGCCCTCCAATGCTGGATTTTCCACCTTTTCAATCACATGAGTGAGGGGGAATGTGATGATACCCTCATGTGCTTGAAAAGCCAAAACAAAATCGCATCAAAAGAAGAAGCAACAAAGCAAAGGTTTAAGAATACAAATCTATCCAAAATGATGGTTGCATTGCCTAGGAGTTCCAACACCTCTGGGATTGGTAATCATTCTTTTCATTTTGTTACATTTGATTCTTATGCATTTAGGGATACATTTTCTAACAAGCATACATGTTTCAATGAGAAACAAAAATTTATAGTTAAAAATACTCTTGATTATGCATATGTTACACTTAGTTGTATTGAGGATATGTTTTATGCATTCAATGAACATTGGAATGATATGTTATATATAAATGAAAAACAAAATACAATTCTCATGAATCAAATAATGTTTTATGAATTGACCACAAAACTGAAGTTTAAGCATGGTAGGACTCTTTTCCTATTGTTATTCGATATTAATCACATTTTTTTCTTCTTACAATGGATATTTTTTATTAAACGGAGTATCATGGCCTCCGTTATGGTTTCTAACCTTTTTGGTGAGTTATTACAGAAAATAAAATGGTGTTTAGGATTCAAAGGAAATTTGGAATCAAAATCACAATGGAATGCATTTGGATACATGAAGAACGAACAACGCATTCTCTTGACAAGATTAGCTTTTCGAAATTTCTCCAACCTAATCTTGAGGGGGAATGTTGAAGGACAAGAGAACGACGAGCATGTTACGACCAAACCGACGTGTTTGTCCTTTAACACTTTGTCCTTCAACACTCTAAACGTGTTTGGACGCACTCTAAATGTGTTTAAACGCACTCTATACATGTGACGCACTCTAAACATTTTTAGACGAATTCTAAACATGTTTCGACGCACTCTAAATATGTTTCGACGCACTCTAAAAATGTTTCGATGCGCTCTAACCATGTTTGGATGCACACTAAATGTGTTTGGACGCACTCTAAGTACGTTTTGACGCACTCTAAACATGTTTGGATGCACTTTAAATGTGTTTGGAGCACTCTAAATGTGTTTCGACGCACTCTTAACGGGTTTTGGGGCACTCTAAACATGTTTATACACACTCTAAACATGTTTCAACACACTCTAAACGTGTTTTGACGAACTCTAAACGTGTTTCGATGCTCTCTAAGTATATTTCGACGAACTCTAAACATGTTTGGATGTACTCTAAGTATGTTTCGACGCACTCTAAACGTGTTTTGACGAACTCTAAACATGTTTCGAGTGCTTCTAAACGCACTCTAAATGTGGTTAAACGCACTCTACACATGTGACGCACTCTAAACATTTTTAGATGAATTCTAAACATGTTTCGACGCACTCTAATTATGTTTCGACGCACTCTAAAAATGTTTCGATGCACTCTAAACATGTTTGGATGCACACTAAATGTGTTTGGACGCACTGTAAGTATGTTTCGACACACTCTAAACATGTTTGGATGCACTCTAAATGTGTTTGGACGCACTCTTAACGTGTTTTGGGGCACTCTAAAAATGTTTAAACAAACTCTAAACATGTTTCGACGCACTCTAAATATGTTTCGACGCACTCTAAATATGTTTCGAGGCATTCTAAAAATGTTTGGATGCACTCTAATCATGTTTCGATACACTCAACATGTTTCGATGCACTTTTAAATGTTTCGATGCACTCTAAACATGTTTCGATGCTCTCTAAATATATTTCGAAGCACTCTATCAAAACATATTTAGATGAACTCTAAACATGTTTCGACACACTCAAAATATGTTTCGACGCATTCTAAAAATGTTTTAATGCACCCTAAACATGTTTGGATGCACTCTAAACATGTTTAGACGAACTTTAAACATGTTTCGACGCAATCTAAACATTTTTCTACGCACTCTAAAAATGTTTTAAGCACTCTAAACATGTTTGGATGCAATCTTATTATGTTTCGGCGCACTCTAAACATGTTTGGATGCGCTCTAACTATGTTTCGACGCACTCTAAACATGTTTTGA
>NW_010966606.1:36752-37073 GCF_000463585.1 Tarenaya hassleriana
CATGGTGAAACGCTAGGGCGGATGAAACCCTGCTCCACCAACTCATTCAGCTGTTTCTTCAGCTCGGCCATCTCCGTAGGTGCCATCCGGTACGGGGCCTTGGAGATAGGCTCAGTACCAGGTAGCACGTCTATGCCGAAATCAACCTCTCGACCCGACGTGTGCGTTCCTCGTGGCTCCACACGACGTGAGCACCTTCAGGACACGTCTAGGTACGTTCCTCCTTGCTTCCCCGAGCTCCCCTTGCCCCGGGTTCGTCTCCTTTCTCTCCCTTTCTCCCCTTTTCTTTCTTCCTCTGTTTCTGTCCGAGAATGGCTGAAT
>NW_010966606.1:39676-41269 GCF_000463585.1 Tarenaya hassleriana
CTAAATAGCATGAGGATAGGTGTAACAATTTATTCTTGTGTGAAATACGGATCTTAGTCTCATATAGAAAATTATTGTAGGGTTAGTTTTCTTTATGGGAATATAGCTTATCTTTACATCGGTGTTGTCATTGTTTTGATGATGGACTAGCTGGTAGTGGATCATAGATAAGTAAACAAATTGGCCTCTATAACGAAGACACCAGAAGTGAAGCTTCTTTAAGCTTCTTCTTCTCCTGATCTTCCAGGTAGAGTCTACAATTTCTGTTCCAATGCCCAACGGCATGACAGAAATAACACTCTTCCTTTTTGGACTTAGGCTTAGGTTCAATGACAACGCTTGTCACTTTCCACTTGCCCTTGCTCTTGGAACGCTTCCTTTTGCTGGAACTCTTTCCAACAACTACCATTTCACTCTTACCATGGCTTTCAGCTCTCTTTTTGGAATGATGCATTCTACTGATTAACAATCAAAGAATCGTCCATGTCCTCTAATCGCTTACGCAATTCCGAGGTCACGTTTCCAAACATCAAGCTAGACTTGTCCAGATCATCATCCACATGCTTCCAATAAGCATCAATGATCGATCTAGAAGCCATGGTTAGAGTCTTATCCTTCATAAGGATAGATCGCATCATCAACTTCGGTACAATACTGGTTAACGCTGTGTCCTACAGAAAAAGACAAAACAGAACGAAAACACATCTACATGCAGATTCTATCAATGATCTACTACCAGCTAGTCCATCATCAATCAGTGTCAGTCTATCTGTGATCCACTACCAGCTAGTCCATCATCAAACAATGACAACACAGATGCAAAGATGAGCTATATTCCATAAAGAAAACTAACCCTACAATAATTTTCTATATGGGACTAAGATCCGTATTTCACACAAGAATAAATTGTTACACCTATCCTTATGCTATTTAGGTAGACATCTAATGTCAATCATATCCAATATGACTCTTAGATCCTTTATGAGACTATGATATCAAATATCATTGCATACTCGTCTCATCTGTACCATTAAGTCTCAAGTCAAACTTGACAACTTAACCCATGTAATGCTAAGTGTGTACCTCCCATTACTAGAGCGCCTGTCAAGGCATCGATCATCCGTAACACGGGTCATGCCAAAGCTGAGCGTGCCGGATTATCTTTGTGAGGCAGGGTAGGAAATCGTGGTTCCTCCAGCTTGAATATGGTTTATCTTGGGTTAAGTTGTCAAGTTTGACTTGAGACTTAATGGTACAGATGAGACCAGTATGCAATGATATTTGATATCATAGTCTCATAAAAGATCTAAGAGTCATATTGGATATGATTGACATTAGATGTCTACCTAAATAGCATAAGACTGAGTGTAAAAACTTGTTCTTATGTGAAATACGGATCTTAGTCCCATATAGAAAATTATTGTAGGGTTAGTTTTCTTTATGGGAATATAGCTCATCTTTGCATCTATGTTGTCATTATTTGATGATGGACTAGCTGGTAGTGGATCATAGATAGATTGACACTGATTGATGATGGACTAGCTGGTAGTAGATCATTAATAGAATCTGCATTTGTTTTGTTCGTTATGTTTT
>NW_010966606.1:42886-47535 GCF_000463585.1 Tarenaya hassleriana
ACTCTAAACATGTTTGGATGTACTCTAAGTATGTTTCGACGCACTCTAAACGTGTTTTGACGAACTCTAAACATGTTTCGAGTGCTTCTAAACGCACTCTAAATGTGGTTAAACGCACTCTACACATGTGACGCACTCTAAACATTTTTAGATGAATTCTAAACATGTTTCGACGCACTCTAATTATGTTTCGACGCACTCTAAAAATGTTTTGATGCACTCTAAACATGTTTGTATGCACACTAAATGTGTTTGGACGCACTGTAAGTATATTTCGACACACTCTAAACATGTTTGGATGCACTCTAAATGTGTTTGGACGCACTCTTAACGTGTTTTGGGGCACTCTAAAAATGTTTAAACAAACTCTAAACATGTTTCGACGCACTCTAAATATGTTTCGACGCACTCTAAATATGTTTCGAGGCATTCTAAAAATGTTTGGATGCACTCTAATCATGTTTCGATACACTCAACATGTTTCGATGCACTTTTAAATGTTTCGATGCACTCTAAACATGTTTCGATGCTCTCTAAATATATTTCGAAGCACTCTAACCATGTTTGGATGCGCCCTAAACATGTTTCGATGCGCTCTAAATATGTTTCGACGCACTCTAAACGTATTTTGACGAACTCTAAACATATTTTGTTGCACCCTAAACATGTTTTCGACGCATTCTAAACATGTTTAGATACACTCTAAATGTGTTTGGACGCACTCTAAACGTGTTTTGGTGCACTCTAAACGTGTTTGTTTGGACGCACTGTAAGTATGTTTCGACGCACTCTAAACATGTTTGGATGCACTCTAAACATGTTTAGACGAACTTTAAACATGTTTCGACGCAATCTAAACATTTTTCTACGCACTCTAAAAATGTTTTAAGCACTCTAAACATGTTTGGATGCAATCTTATTATGTTTCGGCGCACTCTAAACATGTTTGGATGCGCTCTAACTATGTTTCGACGCACTCTAAACATGTTTTGACGAACTCTAAACATCTTTTGTTGCACTCTAAACATGTTTTCACGCACTCTAAACATGTTTTGACACACTCTAAAAATGTTTCGATGCCCTCTAAACATGTTTGGTTGCACTCCAAAAGTTTTTGGACGCACTCTAAATGTGTTTGGACGCATTAAACGTGTTTCGATGCTCTCTAAGTATATTTGGACGCACTCTAAACATGTTTGGATGTGCTCTAAATATGTTTTCACGAACTCTAAAGGTGTTTCGATATTCTCTAAGTATATTTCGACGAACTCTAAACATGTTTGGATGCACTCTAATTATGTTTTGACGCACTCTAAACATGTTTGGATGTACTCTAAGTATGTTTCGACGCACTCTAAACGTGTTTTGACGAACTCTAAACATGTTTCTAGTACTTCCAAATGCACTCTAAATGTGTTTAGACGCACTCTACACGTGACGCACTCTAAACATTTTTAGACGAATTCTAAACATATTTCGACGCACTCTAATTATGTTTCGACGCACTCTAAAAATGTTTTGATGCACTCTAAACATGTTTGTATGCACACTAAATGTGTTTGGACGCACTGTAAGTATGTTTCGACGCACTCTAAACATGTTTGGATGCACTCTAAATGTGTTTGGACGCACTCTTAACGTGTTTTGGGGCATTCTAAAAATGTTTAGACAAACTCTAAACATCTTTCGACGCACTCTAAATATTTTTCGACGCACTCTAAATATGTTTCGAAGCACTCTAAAAATGTTTGGATACACTCTAATCATATTTCGACGCACTCTAAACATGTTTCGACGCACTTTAAAAGTGTTTCGATGCACTCTAAACATGTTTCGATACTCTCTAAATATATTTCGAAGAACTCTAACCATGTTTGGATGTACCCTAAACATGTTTCAATGCGCTCTAAATATGTTTCGACGTACTCTAAACGTGTTTTGACGAACTCTAAACATATTTTGTTGCACCCTAAACATGTATCGACGCACTCTAAACATGTTTAGATACACTCTAAATGTGTTTGGACGCACTCTAAACGTGTTTTGGTGCACTCAAAACATGTTTAGACGAACTCTAAACATGTTTCGAGACACTCTAAATATGTTTCGACGCATTCTAAAAATGTTTTAATGCACTCTAAACATGTTTGGATGCACTCTAAACATGTTTAGACGAACTCTAAACATGTTTCGATGCAATCTAAATATGTTTCTACGCACTCTAAAAATGGTTTAAGCATTCTAAACATGTTTTGGATGCACTCTTATTATGTTTCGACGCACTCTAAACATGTTTGGATGCGCTCTAACTATATTTCGACGCACTCTAAACATGTTTTGAGAACTCTAAATATATTTTGTTGCACTCTAAACATGTTTCGACGCACTGTAAACTTGTTTTGACACACTCTAAAAATGTTTCGATGCACTGTAAACATGTTTGGATGCACTCTAAAAGTTTTTGGACGCACTCTAAACGTGTTTGGACACACTAAACGTGTTTCGATGCTCTCTAAGTATATTTCGACGCACTCTAAACATGTTTGGATGCACTCTAAGTATGTTTTGACACACTCTAAACATGTTTGGATGTACTCTAAGTATGTTTCGACGCACTCTAAACGTGTTTCGACGCACTCTAAACGTGTTTTGACGAACTCTAAACATGTTTCGAGTGCGTCCAAACGCAAGAGATGGCATTCTAAACGCAAGAGGAGAGATGGCATTCTAAACATTAAAAGAGACGACATTCCAAACATTGACGGAAGTGATTAAAAAAGATAACAAGTTCCGTTGGGGAGAAGCGCAAGAGACGACATTTCAAACATTAAAAGGGAAGTTGATCGACTCTCCACTCTTGGCTTTACCTAATTTCGAGAAAACATTTGAGATCGAATGTGATGCTTCGGGTGTAGGAATTGGAGCAGTGTTAATGCAAGAAGGGAGGCCAATCGCATACCTCAGCGAAAAGTTAAACGGAGCTCAGTTGAATTATTCGACTTATGACAAGGAGATGTATGCAGTGGTGAGGGCTCTACAATCGTGGCAACACTACTTGAGGTCGAAGGAGTTCGTGATTCACACAGATCATGAATCGCTCAAGTACCTGAAGGGACAACACAAGTTCAGCCGAAGACATGCCAAGTGGGTCGAATTCATTGAAATGTTTCCTTATGTTATTCGACATAAGCAAGGTAAGGAAAATATCGTGGCTGATGCATTGCCTAGACGATACACGTTGTTAACTTCTTTGGATGCGAGAATGCTAGGATTTGAACATATTAAGGAGTTGTATGAATCTGATAATGAATTCCAAGATGTGTTCAAGGCATGTGAAAAGGTTGCAAGTGGAAAATATTATCGGTTTGAAGGATATTTATTCCGTGAGAACAAACTTTGTGTACCTAACTGTTCTATGCGAGATTTGCTTGTTCAAGAGGCTCATGGAGGCGGTCTCATGGGACATTTTGGAGTGGCCAAGACCTTGTCAACTTTGCTGGAACACTTCTATTGGCCAAATATGAAGAGAGATGTTGAACGGGTGTGTGGAAGATGCATGAAGTGCAAGAAGGCGAAATCCAAGGTACAACCCAATGGTATTGATACGTGTGTACCGAGTCTAAAATCTATAACTCGATTCACAACTCACCGCAAGGATACGGATCGTCGTAACACGGGATCGAACACAAGGACCGGTTGCTAAATCTAAATCCTAATCGAAACTAAATCAAAGCAAGTAGAAGTGGAAGTGATGATGGAAATATGTGGAAAAAATGGAAAATAAAATAAGAAAGCAATGAAAATGAGTAACCTATCAAACAAAGATGATTACGGGTGTCGGGATCGTATTCGAGTGTATGGGTATATGCTAAGCATATGAGAATAACGATTATGACTTGTATTCGGGAATCATCAAGCAACAAAGATAGAGAATTCATCTCTCGGTCTACTAACTCACTACCTACATAGTAACTCGTCAATCTCTCGATCTATTCAAGTTAACTCTAGATGCATGAAGAATGCTATCATCAACCCTAGATCGATTAAACCATATCTCTATGTGAATAATACGATCTATCCTATTGATTTTGATCCGAAACCAACTCATATCTCTATGTAGTTTAGAATCTAAGATAATTGACCAATGGGCTAGCAAACATCAATCCAATAAAAGTGTAAATCAATAGAACCGAAACAAATCAAAACCGAAATTCAAGTTAGGGTTCAAACATACCCAAAACACATACGAATCCCTAACCCATAGTCGTGGATCTACTTACGGTTCATGGAAAACAATAAAAAGCTCATAAAGAAAGAGATAAAAGAGAGAAAAGAAAGTCTCATGCAGATGTGTAGTCTCCACGGTCGAATCTTCCTTCTTCTTCTCGAAATCCCGTGAACTTCTATTCTTCTCTCACCAAAAACTCTCCAAAAGTCTATATCTAAGCGTTCTCTAAGGTTCTCTCATGTTATAGGACGTGGCTAAACTTTTTTATAACCTTAGGGTGGCTCCCAAGAGTCCTTTTCCCTTTAGGACTCTAAAAATCGCGAATTAGGGTTTTTCTTCGTCGGGTCCGGTACCATATGGAACCGGACCGGTTCTACCTTCTATTTTTTGGCCTTCTAGACACTTGAACCGGCACGGAATG
>NW_010966606.1:48220-55568 GCF_000463585.1 Tarenaya hassleriana
GACAGACTTTACACAGATTTTGGAGAGCTTTGGTGAGAGAAATAGGAGTTTTACGGGATTTCGGGAAGAAGAAGGAGAGCTGGAACGTGAAGAACGCATTGCTGTCGACATGAGCCTTTCTTCTCCCTCTTTTCTTTCTGTTTCTAGTTTTTCTCAGTGTTTTTCCATGAACCGTGAGTAGATCTACGGCTGTGGGTTAGGGATTCGTTTGTGTTTTGTGTATGTTTGAACCCTAACTTGGTTGCGATTTGGATTTGTTTTGGTTTTATCGATTTGTGCTTTATTCGATTGGTGTTTGCTGACCCCTTGGCCAATTGTTTCAGATTCTGAACTACATAGGAATATGGGTTTAGTTTCGGATCAAAATCGATAGGATAGATCGTATTATTCACATAGGAATATGGCTTGATCGATCTAGGATTGATGATAGTGTTCTTCATGCATCTAGCTTGATAAATCACATAGGGATATGGATTTAGAAAACCTTAGATAGTGAGTTATATGCCGGGAGGTGATTTCTCTATTTTTGTTGCTTGACGATTCCCGAATACAGATTCAATATCGTGATTCTCGCATGCTTAGTATATACCCATACACGCGAATACGATCCCGACACCCACGGTCATCTTTGCTTGCTAGTTTACACGTTTTTATTGCTTTGCTTCTTTATTTTCTATTCTTTCCATATACTTCCACCAACACTTTCACTTGCTTGCTTCGATTTAGTTTCGATTAGGATTTAGACTTAGCTACCGGTCCTTGTGTTCGACCCCGTGTTACGATGATCCGTACCCTTGCAGTGAGTTGTGAATCGGGTATAAATTCTAGACTCGATACACACGTATCAGTAGTCATAGTGTCTTCTAGAGACCGTCTATGACTTGTATAACCGAAATGGAGATTTCGGGTTATACTGCTATATCGGATGATCCTACAGGGTCACACACATATGAAAGGACAAACGCGTGAGATAAGACGAGAATTTCCCGGTGGAGCGGAGGCCAATCCGACCGGTCCAGAAGGTCTGGACCGATCGGTCCAGCCGGCCTAGACCGTTCGGTCCAGAGGTAACGTCCAAATAATGTTGGTCGGTCCGGAAATGTTTCCAGACCGATCGATCCAGATCCCTGGACCGATCAGTCCACACGTAGTAATAAGCTCCAGACCGATCGGAATTTCTTAAACTCACTCAAATTAGGGTTTTAAGTGTAAGGAACTTTGGGAAACGCCTCTGAAGCTCTTTGGCACGACTTTCAGACTCTTTTGAGAGGTTTTGAGAGAGAAAAACCTAAGAAATTAATCCTTGAAACCCTTGCGCAAAGAAGAAAGCGTTCTTCAGTCCTAGCAGACGAGTTCCAACCGTTGGAATCCTTTCCGCCGTGTGGATACATGTAGAGGGCGAGGTATTCTTCCTGCCTACAGTGATCGGACGAACACATCAATTGATACAGACCCCGGATCGATTGAGGTAAGCGTTCTAACGCTTCTACAAGATCATGCATGATAGGTTTTAGGGCTTCATAAAATTTTTGTTTTACATCCGATGCGCAAATCCTAGAACCGATCTCTTAGGAATTAGATTCGCTCTAGAGATCCCAGGAAACCCAACAGTGGTATCAGAGACGATCTTTTTATAGACATTTCGAAATATCGACGTTAGAAACCTCGATATCGATGTTTTTAACGTCGATATTCTCCCAAAGTGTCAAGATCTCGAGGTTTCGGAAGGTCGATATCGACGTTATGAAAGGTCGATATCTGGGCTACTTAGATCTCGAGGTATGTAACATCGATATCGATATTCAGGAACGTCTAGATCGGGAAATCTGAAAGTCTGATCTCGAGGTGGTTGAAAACATTGATATCGATGTTGAGGAATGTCGATATCGATGTTATAAAACATCGATATCGATGTTCTCAACATCGAGATTCTTGTTGTTCCGCTCTGAAGTCTGTTTCTCGTCCGCGACATGTCCGTCACCTTCCTTAGCTCGTCTGTGATCGTCCACTTGGTCAAATTAAGCTCCAAAAACACCGTTTTAGCTCCATTTTCGTCCGATTACGCGAATATTCCTGAAATTATATCAAAGAGCAAAGAAAACGGTATTTGTGCACAAAATGTGGCCTAAATGCTAGATTTGTATAGAAAAGAGGGTGATACGAACCCGGATCGACGAATCTCAGAATTAGGTAAGAAGGATAGTAGATGGATGTTCAAAAACCCACTAACGACACGTGAACCGAACCTAGGACTTGTTTCAGTCACAAGAACGCCCTAAACCCAATCCAGACCCGGTTAGAGAACCTTTGAAACTAGCGAAGACGCCACAAACACCTGGTGGTAAAAGTGTTTGATAAGTCAAAAGAACACTACCTCAAACCTTATGAAGTTTAGAGTTAGTACTCAAGAACATAAGAAGAAACCTCTCAATTCAATAATCTGAGTTTTACATGATAGATGCTCCCTTTTTATAAGGAAAGGAAACATTGGAAAACTAGGTGAAATAAAAGAGTTTGCTGAAAACATATAAAACTAAAAACAAGGCAATTATAGTTCCAATGTAGTAAAAAAATGACCACATTTATTGCACAAAGACCAGAATTCGTAGCTCCTTTTCTTCCATGTTTTCCAAGCACTCTTTTGGGCTTATTTTACTTCATTTGGGCTGATTTGGGCCCCAAGTAGGTTCCAAAGATGGACTTGAGTTTAGGCTGATCCCATTTGATTTTGAAGCACAAACTCTTCTTGAAGTAGCATTGTAAATGTTTCCTTCAATCTCTTTGCCTTAGCGCGAGTTATGGGACTGTCACTCTTCAATTTCTGTTCCAAGAACTCCTTTCCATCCGCTTGAGAACCTCCTGCTCCCAATCTCTTGTTGTCTCTCCCGTGCTTCCCGATGTCCTCATCATTCCCTTCCTCTTGAAAGGGATTTGCCCTCAAATCCGAATTATCATCTGCATCAAAACGAGCTAAGTCAGCAACATTAAACGTAGAGCTAATGTTGTACTCACCTGGAAGTTCAATCTTATAGGCATTGTTGTTGATTCGTTCTAGAACTTTGAATGGTCCATCTCCCCTCGGCATAAGCTTGCTCTTCCTCTGATTTTGGAACCTTTCCTTGCGCATATGAATCCACACCATGTCACCTGGCTCGAACGTAACTTCCTTCCGCCCTTTGTTTGCTTGCTTAGCGTATTGCTCAGTGCGTCGCTCAATATTCTTGCGTGCCATTTCATGAATCTGTTTTACGAACTCAGCCTTGTTCTTTCCATGAAGGTTAGTCATTTCGCTCATCGGCAATGGCGAAAGATCCAATGGTGTTAGTGGATTAAAACCGTAAACGATTTCAAAAGGCGAGTAACGTGTAGCACTATGCACAGATCGATTATATGCAAACTCAACATGCGGTAAACAATCTTCCCACGTTTTAAGGTTCTTTTTAATTAAAGCACGCAACAATGTAGAAAGAGTCCTATTCACCACCTCCGTTTGTCCGTCGGTTTGTGGATGACAAATCGTCGAAAAGAGTAGCTTAGTCCCTAATCTTCCCCATAGAGTCTTCCAAAAGTAACTTAGGAACTTAGTGTCTCTATCCGAAACAATTGTCCTAGGCATGCCATGCAACCGAACAATTTCTCGAAAGAACAAAACCGCAATATGGGATTCATCATCGGTTTTATAACAAGGTATGAAATGTGCCATTTTCGAAAATCTATCAACAACAACAAACACAGAATCATTTCCTGTCCTAGTTCTAGGCAACCCAACAATGAAATCCATTGAAATATCAATCCATGGTGCACTTGGAATCGGTAAAGGAGTATATATACCTGATAACTCCTATTCTTCTCTATATTTTGATGAGAGTTTGTCTAGGTTTTATAGGATAATCACATGCATTCATAGGCATTCTAGGCATGTTAGGACACAAAACTCGGTTGTGTTCTAGTTTTGCAGAGTTACCGGTTTCGGAGTGATTGGACTCGAAAAGGAGCTAATTGGAGCGTTAAAGGAGAAGTCCGGATGATGTACTCATGTTGCGACATCAATAACTTTCTCTACAGAGGTCCAAATCATGAGAGATTTCTACCATTGGAAAGAGCACTTCAAGAGCTTCATGTAAACACCAAAATCTCTTAAATCCGACACCGGAGTAGAAAGTACCAAACCGAGTTTCGTAGCCTAACGCGTCTATAATGCCTATAAATGAATATGATCCTCATATAAAATCCTATAGAAACGCCCTGAAAATATAGAGAGAATTAGGAGTTATCAACTACTATCTCGAATAGAGTTTGTTCGTGATCTTACGAATGCCAATGATGATTCCGTTTGATGATCCTTTTGTATCACGATATCATATGTCGAACATAAGGCATGGACAAGGCACCTTATCTGATTCGTCTGCTTTCTCTTTCTCTGAGTTCAACTGTGTGAAATAGATGACGTTCGTCTATAGTGCAGCCACACATTTTTACAGTCTCGCTCACACGAGGGGCCCAACGATATCTCTCTCTTTTACGAGAGGTACAAATCCCATCTTGACTATCTATAATCCAGCACATGATTCGGTTCGTACCTGATACACGCCTTTATAGTCCTCCTGTTACGCAGAACGTTTGACGTATTCAAAGTAAGCAACTCCTCATGTTGGATTCCGTAGATATCTCAGGTCTTAGGATCCAATCATGGAACCATCATATGAGATTCAAGTCATGACGCTAGTCCATGTGACAATCTCATGCGGGTCAATCCAGTATTCCGTTCTACAAAGAATACCTATGATTGTGATCGTATCCAATACCTATGATCATCTATATGATCATCAATCACACATCATAGTAGTCTTAGTATATCATTATTCCCATAATGACATATGACTAGGGAGTTTAATATTGTTCATAACAATACATGGATATCATAACATATTAAGTATGTACAACATGTAATGAACAAAACACTCATCCATAAACCATAGAAAGTGTCAATACATCAAATGTATCAAAATAAAGCTCGCAAAACAGTACATCATAGAGCACTAAACCAACATAAATATGCTCATAACTTTTTGCTCATATATTAGATCTGCGCGATTATGATGTCTATGTCGTTATTAGAAAAAGTTTTCTAAAGATATAAAGAAAGAATTTTTTGGACATGTTTCATGGAAGTTATGAAGTTAATTATATGATAAGTCAACAATCGACGAGCTCATCGGACATGGCTCGTTATTTGGCTCGAATTGTTGACTGTATGGAGATGGTTCAACTCGAATTCTAAATCATCAGATCATGTATTGTTCGATGCATAGTAATTTGGGTCGATTTTAAGATTATCAAATTATCTATCGAGAGATGGATGCCGATTTTTGTCGATATGTAGCCACTCGGTCAATGTGTTATCTAAATATGCTCATAACGTTTTGCCATATACAGATCTACGGGATCATGGTGTCTATGCGTAGTTATAAGAAAAAGCTTTCTAATGATATAAAGAAAGAATTTTTTGGACACGTTTTGTGGAAGGTATGAAGTTAATAATATGATTAGTCAATAATCGACTAGCCCATCAGGCATGGGTGTTTATTTGGCTCAAGTTGTTGACCTTATGGCGATGGCTAGCGATTTGACTCGAATTCTGAATTATCGGATCACTTATCGCACGACTGTTAGTACTTTGGGTATGTTGTAAAATTATCAATTTATCCATCGAGTGATGGATGTCGATTTTTGTCGATAAGTTGGGAATCGATCATAGTGTGGGCATGGCTGGTTTTTTGCCTCGAATTGATGACCATATAGCGATGGCTAGCAATTCGAGCTGATTTCTGAGTTATCAGATTATCTACCGGATGATGCATAGTAATTTGGGTCGATTTTCAGATCATCGGATTATCCACCGAGAGATATATACCGATTTTTATCGATATGTAGGGATTCGGTCCATGTATTGTGTAAATATGCTCATAACATTTTGCTCATACATTAGATCTGCGCGATTATAGTGTCTATGCGTAGCTATTAGAAAAAGTTTTCTAATGATATAAAGAAAGAATTTTTTGGATATGTTTTATGAAAGTTATGAAGTTAATAATATGATAAGTCAACAATCAACGAGCTCATCGGGCATGGCTCGTTATTTGGCTCGAATTGTTGATCGTATGGAGATGACTAGCGATTCGACTAGAATTCTAAATCATCGGATAACGTGTCACACGGTGCATAGTAATTTGTGTTGGGTTATCTACGGGTTCCTAGCATGCGATCATATCGATCTAGGGTTTGGTTTACTAGGTTTCATGCAGCGGAAGAAAGATCTAAACCTGTCAAACGTCACACGCAACCAAACTTGCAAAACCCGAAAGATCGTGTATATCACCGAGGAAATCGTTACTTACCTCGTTCTCGATGACATTTGAAGTTTATTTCGATCCGAGGCCTGTTCTAAATCGTCTAGGACTGAAGTTACAGTCCCACTACACGTATCCACACCGACGGGAAGGATTCCAAACGATTTGGAACGAATCTGCTAGGATTAGTGAAGAAAAGGGTAACTCAAGAGACGAGATCCAATCCCGGAACAATAGAAATCGAAGAGAACAGGTTCTCTAGGGTTCTAGGATGTTTCTCTGAGTTTTAGGTCGGCCTTTTTTAAGTTTGGACGAAATCCCAAACTTAAATAAGCTTAGAAAACCCTAAAATCGAATTATGGAAATTTTCCAGATCCCGGTCCGCCGGACCAGGAGCTTGGTCCGGCGGACCAGGCTTAGTCCGAGGCTCGCGGCAAACCTCTTGGCTCCTTTCCGGTCCGCCGTTCCAGCGTCCTTGGTCCGCCTAATTCCAGCGTCTGGTCCGGGGCTAACCAATTCTTGGTCAGCCGGACCAGACCTGGACAGATGACCTCGCACTGAGCTTCCGGACTGCCTGATCTGATCAACTTGGTCCTCTCCTTTTTATGCTCGTTTCGGTCAAATCTCGTTTCCATTCTTCGGATTCTTCACGTATAAGTCCATCCCTTTGGCAAGGCACCCCTCTTGGAGTCTTGCATCTTGAACCGATTCAAGACCTTGTCAATGTATGTACTCTGACTTAGGCCAAGAAACCTTCTTGATCTATCTCTATAGATCTTGGTGCCTAGAATGTAGGCGGCTTCTCCTAAGTCTTTCATCGAAAAGACCGATCCTAGCCAGGATTTTACTCCTTGCAAGGTAGGAATGTCATTTCCGATGAGCAATATATCATCCACATAAAGTACTAGGAAGACTACTGCGCTCCCACTGACCTTCTTGTAAACACATGGCTCATCTTCGTTTTGCAGGAAGCCAAACGTTTTGACTGCCTCGTCAAA
>NW_010966606.1:57500-58984 GCF_000463585.1 Tarenaya hassleriana
TCTGAATACGACGTAGGCTCGCCATGTTCTAACCACATGAGTTCGTCGTTTCCAGTCACAAGAAATCCGTATCTTGTAGGCTCTTGGCGAATTCTTCCAGATTTTCGAGGTTCACTAGGAGGTGTTGTCTCAACAACTTGTGATACAGGTTGAACTGTTTCGACCTGTTCACTTGGTTCTTCGACTATTTGTGGTTCTCGAACTTTTTCGAGATCTATTCTACTCCCACTGACTCTCTTGGAGACGAACTCTCTCTCCAAGAAGGATCCATTCCTAGCAACAAACACTTTGCTCTCGGATGGGTTGTAGAACCAGTACCCTTTAGTTTCCTTAGGGTAACCCACAAATATGCATTTATCAGATTTGGCGGATAGCTTATCAGAAGCCAGACGTTTCACATAAACGTCGCATCCCCAAATCTTCATAAACGCTAACCTGGGACGCTTCCCAGTCCATATCTCATATGGTGTCTTCTGAACCGACTTTGTTGGACAGTTGTTCAGTATAAGCGGAGCCGTTTCCAGAGCGTAGCCCCAGAAGGATTTAGGAAGATCGACCTGACTCATCATAGACCGTACCATATCTAATAAGGTTCGGTTCCTCCTCTCGGACATGCCATTCCACTGTGGCGTTCCAGGTGGAGTCAACTGTGAGACAATCCCACAATCTGCCAGATAGTCAGTGAACTCTTGGCTCATATACTCGCCACCTCGATCAGATCGAAGCAACTTGATCGTCTTGCCAAGTTGGTTATGTACCTCATTTCTGAAATTCTTGAACAATTCAAGCGTCTCAGACTTATGTCTCATCAAGTAGACATAACCGTACCTACTAAAATCATCAGTAAACGTAACAAAGTACAAATAACCTCCTCTAGCGGGAGAGCTCATAGGACCGCATACATCACTATGTATGAGTTCTAACAACTCTGTAGCCCTTTCTCCTTTTATA
The DNA here is from genome assembly GCF_000463585.1 of Tarenaya hassleriana. Taxonomy (NCBI): domain Eukaryota; kingdom Viridiplantae; phylum Streptophyta; class Magnoliopsida; order Brassicales; family Cleomaceae; genus Tarenaya; species Tarenaya hassleriana. The sequence goes on from NW_010966606.1 coordinate 58,452, forward strand.
GAAAAAGGAGATTTTGTCATCTTGCCCATCAAACAAGAATCGCACGATTCAATTGACTCATAATCAAAAGAATCAAGAAGTCCATCAGAATGAAGCTTCGCAATGCGTTTCTCATTAATGTGACCAAGTCGACAATGCCAGAGATAGGTCGAGTTTAAGTTGTGACCAAGTCGACAATGCCAGAGATAGGTCGGGTTTAAGTCGTTCGACTTAAACCGCTTGGTACTTACGTTATAGATCGACCTGTTTTCTGATGGTTCATCTTCCAAAACATAAAGGCCATTAAACTGGTAACCCTTACCATAGAATAAATCGCCTCTATAAATGGCCAGACATTTGTTCTCAATGACAAATCTGAAACCATTTGAGTCTAAACATGAGATTGATATGATGTTCCTACTGATGGCAGGTACAAAATAACAATCATGCAACTCCAATACAAGGCCAGAAGGTAAACGCAGATCATAAGTCCCGACGATCAATGCAGCAACTTTTGCTCCATTCCCGACACGGAGATCTACTTCTCCCTTCGC
>NW_010966606.1:59210-60491 GCF_000463585.1 Tarenaya hassleriana
TTGGGATTTAGCAACCGGTCCTTGTGTTCGACCCCGTGTTACGACGATCCGTATCCTTGCGGTGAGTTGTGAATCGGGTTATCGATACACACGTATCACTCTTCCTTCTTGGGTTTGGGCTTAGGCTTAGTGACAACACTTGTCAATTTCCTTTTGCCCTTACCTTTGGAACGTTTCCTCTTGCTGGAACTCTTTCCAACAATCACCATATCATTCTTCCCTTGGCTCCCAGCTTTCTCTTGGAATGACATATTCAACTGATCAACCATCAATGAATTGTCCATGTCATCTAATTGCTCACGCAATTCCGAAGACATCTTTCCAAGCATCAAGCTAGACAAGTCCAGATCATCATCCTCATGCTTCCAATAAGCATCAATGATCGATCCAGAAGCCTTGGTCAGAGGCTTATCCTTCATAAGGATAGATCGCATGGTGAGATTAACCAGATTCCTGCAACAGATATATACTACAGAAAAAGACAAACAAACAGACAGAAAATATGCAAGTCGCTTAGTACACTTACTAACACAGATAATAGATTCAATATGACAGGCTCCTGTTGGTTTAGTGCTCTATGATGTACTGTTTATGAGCTTTATTCATATACATTTGATGTATTGATACTTTCTACGGTTTTATGAGAGTATTTGATTCATTGCATGTTCTTGTATGCTAAATATGTTATGAAATCCATGTATCATTATGAATGATACTGAACTCTCTAGTCTTGTGTCATTATGGGAATGATGACATAATAAGACTAGTATGATGTGTGATTGATGATCATATAGATGATCATAGGTATTGGATATGATCACAATCATAGGTATTCGTTGGAGAACGGAATACTGAATGACCCGCATGAGATTGTCACATGGACTAGCGTCATGACTTGAATCTCATATGGCGGTTCCATGATTGGATCCTAAGACCTGAGATATCTACGGAATCCAACATGAGGAGATGCGTGCTTTGAATACGTCAAACGTTCTGCGTAATAGGAGGACTATAAAGGCGTGTATCAGGTACGAAACGAATCATGTACTGGATTGTAGATAGTCAAGATGGGATTTGTACCTCTCGTAAAAGAGATAGATATCGTTGGGCCCCTCGTGTGAGCGAGACTGTAGAAATGTGTGGCCGCACTATAGACGAACGTCGTCTATTTCAGACAGTCGAACTCAATGAATGAGAAAGCAGTCGAATAAGATAAGGTGGCTTGTCCATGCCTTATGTTCGACATATGATATCGCGATACAAAAGGATCATCAACCGGAA
>NW_010966606.1:60577-61289 GCF_000463585.1 Tarenaya hassleriana
ACGCAGGGAAGGACAAAACGCACGAGAAAACAACGGAAAAACCGAGACGGAAGGGGCTGGAACGGACGGACCGAAAGGGCCAGACACGACGGTTTGCCAGGTCCAGATCCGACGGTCCACGTTTAGACGCAGACCGTCCGTTCTAAGTGTTGGAACGAACGGTCCGCGTTGATAACAGACCGTCCGTTCTGGCTTGCCTGGAACGTACAGTCCACATGAGCAGACCGTCCATTCTGGCTTGCTGGAACGGAGGTCCACGTGTATTTCTGGACCTTCCATTCCGGGTTTCGGGTTTTTCAGAAATTAAACCGAATTAGGGATAAATCACCTTATAAGAAGGAGATTAAAAACCCTAATCGCTAGAGAGACAAAAGAGCCGACTTTTGGCAAAAACCAGAGAGTTTTTGAGATCCAAAACGAGTTCTAAGTCTCGGTATTCCTCGGTGCACATATCGAATAGAGATTCGAGTCCTAGCAGACAAGTTTCAAGCGTTGGAATCCATCCCGAAGTGTGGATACGTGTAGAGGGTGAGGTAATTTCCTGCCTTAAGTGATCGGAACGAACCCATCGATTGATACAGGTCCCGGATCGATTGAGGTAAGCGTTCTAACGTTTCTACGATTCAATAGCAGTATGGTTCTAGGGTTCTATAAAATTTTTGTTTTACATCCGCTGAGCAAACCCTAGAATCGATCTCTTAGGAATAGGATT
>NW_010966606.1:61560-62277 GCF_000463585.1 Tarenaya hassleriana
CTGATCACGTGGACAAACCCTAGACCGTCCGTTCTAGGTAAGCTAGACCGGACGGTCCGGGGTGGCGGACTGCACAGATCGGAACGGATGGTCCGCACTGGACCGTCCGTTCCGTCTGCTGCGGACCGTCCGTTCCATAGTTGAGAGTGGACCGTCCGTTCTGCTGTCATGGACCGTCCATTCCGCCAAACTTCAGACCGTCCGTTCTGTGTTGTTTCAGCGTGGAACGTCCGTTCTGACTTCCGAAGTCGGACCGCTCGTTCTGCGAAGCATGGAACGTCTGTTCTATGTCTAGAACGGACGGTCCAAGACCCAGACTCCGAGATTTTTCGTTTTCTGATCCGATTGTGCAATCGTTTCTTAATCTGATCAACTGTGACTCAAATAGACATGATTTATTCTTATGGATGATCCATAGTGAATGAATGCATGTAACTTAATCGAGATATTAGATATGTTTGATTGAGTGGGAGCTTCAAGATTGGGATTACATAATCGAATGGATTGTCTATTCGGATTATGTTAATCATTTCACAGAAACCGGTTAGATCCAGGATCTCTATGAGTAAAGCACTTGTCAAGGCCTCGATCATACGTGTCATGGGCCATGCCAAAGCTGGGTGTGCCGTATTATCTTGGTGAGGCAAGATGGAGAAATGGTGGTTCTCATAGCTTGAAAGTAGATGCTTGATCTAAGTGTGGTTTCGAAAATCCCTT
>NW_010966606.1:62462-62980 GCF_000463585.1 Tarenaya hassleriana
TACAGATGAGACGAGTATGCAATGATATTTGATATCATAGTCTCATAAAAGGATCTGAGAGTCACATTGGATGTGATTGACATTAGATATCTACCTAAATAGCATAAGGCTGAGTGTAAAAACTTATGCTTATGTGAAATACGGATCTTAGTCCCATATAGAAAATTATTATAGGGTTATTTTTCTATATGGGAATAAAGCTCATCTTTGCATCTGTATTGTCATTGTTTGATGATGGACTAGATGGTAGTGGATCATAGATAGATTGACACTGATTGATGATGGACTAGCTGGTAGTAGATCATTAATAGAATCTGCATTTGTTTTTGTTCGTTTTGTTTTGTCTTTTTTGTAGGACATGGCATCAACTGGTAGCGTACCGAGTTTGACGATGCGATCTATCCTTGAGAAGGATAAGCTTACCGGGACGAACTTCTTAGACTGGTATCGAAACTTGAGAATTGTTCTCAAGCACGATAAGAAGTCGTACGTCCTGGAAGGGGCTCTACCACCAGAGC
>NW_010966606.1:63008-64924 GCF_000463585.1 Tarenaya hassleriana
TCCTGGAAGGGGCTCTACAACCAGAGCCTGCGGCCAATGCCTCGAGAGCCGTCAGGGATGCTTGGTTGAAGCATCAATCTGACGACAATGAGATCTCCTGTCTCATGTTGGGAAGCATGGCCCCTAATCTGCGGAGGCAGTTTGAGGCGAAGAGCGTGTTTGATATGATCAATCAGCTCAAGACCATGTTTGAGGAGCTAGCGCGTACTGAAAAGTACAAGATGCTGAAAGCTCTGGTGAAGACGGAGATGCCGAGATGTAGCTCTGTCAACACCCACGTCCTCAACATGCGAGCTCATGTTGAGGAACTTGAGCGCATGGGAGTGACACTCGATGCTGACTTGGTTGCAGACTTGATCCTTATGTCATTGCCTGAGGACTATAACCAGTTCGTGATGCAGTATCATATGCATGGGATGACTAAGAGCTTAGCCGAACTGCATGGGATGCTGAAATCGGCCGAGCAGGATATCGTGGTGCCCAAGACTGTACTTGCTGTTGAGAAAAACTCCAGCAAGAAGCGGTGGGGTAAAGCCAAAAAGAAGGTGGCGAAAAAGGCAAAAGTTGCCTCTACGCACAAGCCTAAGCCCGATAAGGGTGACTGTCATTACTGCGGAGTGTCTGGACACTGGAAGCGTAATTGTCACCTTTACTTGGATGATCTGAAGGACAAGAAGCTTGGGGAAGTTTCTGCCTCAAGTATCCACGTTATAGAGGCTAACATCTGTACTATATCTTCGTGGGTATTAGATATCGGAAGTGCCTCACACATTTGTGGAAATGTGCAGGGACTAAGAAGAAGTAGGATGTTGGCTAAGGGAGAAGCGGATCTACGCGTCGGAAATGGAGCAAGAGTTGTTGCATTGTGTGTTGGCGTTTATGATTTGCATCTTCCTTCTGGACTTGTTTTAGAATTGAGTAATTGTTACTATGTTCCTGCGATTAGCAAAAACATTATTTCTATTTCTTGTCTGGATTTGGATGGTTTTCGATTTGTGATTGAGAACACGAGTTTGAGGATTTATCGAGACGATATTTACTATGGTAATGGTTTTCTAGTTAATGGTTTATACGTCTTGAATGATCAGCCTTCGAACTCAACATCGTCCATCTATAGCGTGAGTACTAAACGGTTTAAGCCGAACGACTTAAACCCGACCTTCCTCTGGCATTGTCGTCTAGGCCATATAAACGAGAAATCCTAGAATCGATCTCTTAGGAATTAAATTCGCTCATGAGATCCCAGGAATTCCCGATTGTTTGATGGGCAAGATGACAAAGCATCCTTTCAAGGGGAAAGGACAGAGAGCGACAGAGTTATTGGATCTGATACATAGTGATGTATGCGGGCCAATGAGCTGTCCAGTTAGAGGAGGTTATCTGTATTTCGTTACGTTCAGAGATGATTTCAGTCGATACAGTTATGTCTATTTGATGAGACATAAGTCTGAAACACTTGAAATGTTCAAGGTTTTCAGAAACGAAGTGCAGAACCAGCTTGGCAAGACGATCAAGACACTTCGATCCGATCGTGGTGGCGAGTATATGAGCCAAGAGTTCACTGACTATCTGGTTGATTGTGGTATTGTATCACAATTAACTCCTCCTGGAACGCTGCAGTGGAATGGCGTGTCTGAACGGAGGAACCGAACACTGTTAGACATGGTTCGGTCGATGATGAGTCAGACAGATCTTCCGAAGTCCTTCTGGGGCCATGCTTTAGAGACCGTTGCATACCTACTAAACAGAAGTCCAACGAAGTCGGCTGAAACGACACCATATGAGATATGGACGGAGAAGCGTCCCCCGTTGTCGTTTGTCAGAATTTGGGGTTGCGACGCTTACGTGAAGCGTCAGATGACTGATAAGTTATCCTCCAAATCTGATAAGTGTTTATTTGTAAGCTACCCTAAGGA
>NW_010966606.1:66737-68730 GCF_000463585.1 Tarenaya hassleriana
ATTTTGTTGGTTTAGTGCTCTATGATGTACTGTTTATGAGCTTTATTTTGATACATTTGATGTATTGATACTTTCTATGGTTTTATGAGAGTATTTGATTCATTACATGTTCTTGTATACTAGATGTGTTATGAAATCCATGTATCATTATGAATGATACTTAACTCCCTAGTCTTGTGTCATTATGGGAATGATGACATAATAAGACTAGTATGATGTGTGATAGATGATCATAGGATTGATCATAGGTATTGGATACGATCACTATCATAGGTATTCGTTGGAGAACGGAATACTGAATGACCCGCATGAGATTGTCACATGGACTAGCGTCATGACTTGAATCTCATATGGCGGTTCCATGATTGGACCCTAAGACCTGAGATATCTACGGAATCCAACATGAGGAGTTGCGTGCTTTGAATATGTCAAACGTTCTGCGTAACAGGAGGACTATAAAGGCGTGTATCAGGTACGAAACGAATCATGTACTAGATTGTAGATAGTCAAGATGGGATTTGTACCTCTCGTAAAAGAGAGAGATATCGCTGGGCCCTTCGTGTGAGCGAGACTGTGGAAATGTGTGGCCGCACTATAGACGAACGTCGTCTATTTCAGACAGTCGAACTCAGTGAACGAGAAAGCAGTCGAATCAGATAAGGTGGCTTGTCCATGCCTTATGTTCGACATATGATATCGCGATACAAAAGGATCATCAACCGGAATCATCTCTAGCGTTCGTAAGATCACGAACAAACTCTATTCGAGATAGGTAGTCATAGTGTCTTGCTAGAGACCGCCTATGACTTGTATATCCGGAATAGAGATTTTGGGTTATACTGGTATATCGAATGAGCCTACAGGGTCACACACGCAGGGAAGGACAAAACGCACGAGAAAATAACCGAAAAACCAAGACGGAAGGGTCTGGAACGGACGGACCAGAAGTCCGGAACGGATGGTCCGCGAATAGTCGCAGACCGTCCGTTCTAAGTGTTGGAACGAACGGTCCGCGTTGATAACAGACCGTCTGTTCTGGCTTGCCTGGAACGGACGGTCCACGTGAGCAGACCCTAGAATCGATCTCTTAGGAATAGGATTCGCTCTAGAGATCCCAGGAAACCCATCAGCTCCCACTAAGAAAAACACCCTCAATGAGTTTTTCCAAATGAGCTAGGATCCATATTTCACATGCTTTTGAGTCAGCTAGGGCATGACGCTCAAAACCATGCTGTTTAGGTAGACAACACTTTGTCAATCACATCCTATGTGATTCCTAGATGAGTATGGGATAGTGATACGCTATCACTGCATGTTCCTCATCCCATCCTTACCATTAGGTCCAAGTCCAACTTGATAACCCAATTCAAGCTCAACCATATTCGAGCTATGAGAATCACGATTTCTCCATACTGTCTCACCAAGATAGTCAGGCACACTCAGCTAGGGCATGACCCGTAACCATGACGATCGAGGCCTTGACAGTTACTCTACTAATGGGCGGTAATAGCTTGAGATTAATCATGAGGAAGAGGATAAAATTTCGGACTTGAGAAGTGTCTGAGGTCCAGTCCGGAGCTGACCAGAATCTGGTCCGCCGGACTGACCTTGGTCAGCTTCTCTGGTCCTCTGTTCTTGTCCGTTTTCGGAGAAATTCTAAGCTTGGTCTGGAGCTGACCAGATTTGGTCAGCCCCGGACCAACTCAGTCCGTTTCTCCTGCTCCGAGCTGACCTGGAATCGGAACGCAGACCACCTGGGCTTGGTCCGGGGCTGACCAAACTTGGTCAGCTCCGGACCAACTCAGTCCGTTTCCTTGGTCAGTCCGCCAGTCTTCGTCTCGGACTTGTGTTGTTCCTGCCTGGTCCGCCGGACCAACTTTTGGTCCGGGGCTGACCAGCGAGAACTTTGGTCCTCCTGACCAAACACGCGGTCCGGAATCTGATCTGTCTGCTGGTCCGGCTGACCAACTCTTGGTCCGGCTGACCGCGGACA
>NW_010966606.1:69403-75295 GCF_000463585.1 Tarenaya hassleriana
AGGATTAGTGAAGAAAAGGGTAACTCAAGAGACGAGATCCAATCCCGGAACAATAGAAATCGAAGAGAACATGTTCTCTAGGGTTCTAGGATGTTTGTCTGAGTTTTAGGTCGGCCTTTTTTAAGTTTGGACGAAATCTCAAACTTAAATAAGCTTAGAAGACCCTAAAATCGAATTATGGAAATTTTCCAGATCCCGATCCGCTGGACCAGGAGCTTGGTCCGGCGGACCAGGCTTAGTCCGAGGCTCGCGGACCGTCTGACCAAATCTCTTGGTTCCTTTCCGGTCCGCCGTTCCAGCGTCCTTGGTCCGCCTGATTCCAGCGTCTGGTCCGGGGCTGACCAACTCTTGGTCAGCCGGACCAGACCTGGACAGATGACCTCGGACTGAGCTTCCGGACTGCCTGATCTGACCAACTTGGTCCGGGGCTGACCAAACTTGGTCAGCTCCGGACCAACACACTGAAAACTCCTTTTCATGCTAGTTTCGGTCAAATCTCGTTTCCATTCTTCGGATTCTTCACGTATAAGTCCATCCCTAGTGGTGTGTGACCCTGTAGGCCCATTCTAAGTGGTAGTGACTTTAGGAACCTTTATCTAACCAAGGCAATAACAGCTCGAGTTCTGATCCTTTATCTCACGATATCATGTGTTGAACAAGGGCATGGTTTGAGCCACCCTTCAAGTTCAACCGCTTTCTCGTCTTGGTAAATCGACTAATAAAATAGATGCAACTTCATCTATAGCGTGGCCACGCATTTTCATAGTCCGACTTCCACGAGAGGGCCCAGCGATATCTCTCCTATTGAGGAGGTGATAAGTCCCATATTGCATGTCTATTATCTCCATATGATTCGTGAACGTATCTGATCAACGCCGTTATAATCATCCGGTTAAAGACGACGTTTGACGCAGTCAAGACACGCCACTCCTCATATCAGATACTCTAGACATCTCAGGTCTGAGGATCCAAGAACGAACCGCTGTATGAGATTCAAGTCATGACTCTGTCCATGTGACAATCTCATGCGGGTCAACCAGTCACTCGTTCACAACGAGTACCCATGATTGTGATATGCATCCAATGCATCGATCACACCTCATGCTAGTCTTGATTCAACATTGTTCCCACAATGATGACTGACTAGGGAGTTTAGAATCATTCTCTAATGATTCAAGGATGCCGAAATACAACAAACATGCTAATCGTATAACGGGAAAAATAATGCATTCATAAATCAATGAATCAATACAAAGTCAGATGTCATATCATGGATCATCCTAGAGCATTACAACCAACAATTTAGGTCGATTTTAAGATTACCAATTTATCCATGGAGAGATGGATGTCGATTTTTGTCGATATGTAGTCAATCGGTCAATGTGTTGTCTAAATATACTCATACCTTTTTGCACATATATTAGATCTGCGCGATCATGGTGTCTATGCGTAGCTATTAGATAAAGCTTCCTAATGGTATCAAGAAAGAATTTTTTGGACACGTTTTGTGGAAGTTATGAAGTTAATAATATTATTAGTCAACAATCGACCAACTCATCGAGCATGGATGGTTATTTGGCTTCGAATTGTTGACCATGTGGCGATGGCTAGCAATTCGAGTTGGCTTCTGAGTTATCCGATCATCTACCAGATGATGCATAGTAAATTGGGTCGATTTTCAGATTATCGGATTATCCACCGAGAGATATATACCGATTTTTATCAATATGTAGGGATTTGGTCCATGTATTGTCTAAATATGCTCATAACGTTGTGCTCATATATTAGATCTGCGCGATTATGGTGTCTATGTGTAGCTATTAATAAAATCTTTCTAATGATATAAAGAAAGATTTATTTTGACATGTTTTCTGGAAGTTATGAAGTTAATAATATGATCATTCAACAATCGACGAGTTCATCGGACGGCGATGGCTCGCAATTCGAGTTGACTTCTGAGTGATCAGATCATCTATCAGATGATGCATAGTAATTTGGGTTGATTTTTAGATCATCGGATTATCCACCGAGAGATATATACTGATTTTTATCTATATGTAGGGATTCGGTCAATGTGTTGTCTAAATATGCTCATAATGTTTTGCGTATATATTAGATCTACGCGATTATAGTGTCTATGCGTTGCTATTAGAAAAAACGTTCTAATGATATAAAGAAAGAATTTTTTGGACATGTTTTATGGAACTTATGAAGTTAGTAATTTGATCAGTCAACAATCGTCGAGCTCATCGGGCATGGCCCGTTATTTGGCTCGAATTGTTGACCATTTGGTGATGGCTATCAATTCGAATTGACTTCTGAGTTACAGATCATCTACCGGATGATGCATAGTGATTTGGGTCGATTTTTAGATCATTTGTTATCTACTGAGAGATATATACCGATTTTTATCGATATGTAGGCATTTGGTCCATCTGTTGTCTAAATATGCTCATAACGTTTTGCTCATATATTAGATCTGCGCGTGTCTATGTGTAGCTATTAGAAAAATCTTTCTAATGATATAAAGAAAGATTTATTTTGACATATTTTCTGGAAGTTATAAAGTTAATAATATGATCATTCAATAATCGATGAGCTCATCGGACATGGCTCGAATTGTTGACCATGTGGCGATGACTAGTGATTTGAGTTAACTTCTGAGTTATCAAATCATCTACCGGATGATGCATAGTAATTTGGGTCGATTTTCAGATCATCAGATTATCCACCGAGATATATATACCGATTTTTATCGATATGTAGGGATTCGGTCAATGTGTTGTCTAAATATGTTCATAACGTTTTGCGTATATATTAGATCTGTGCGATTATAATGTCTATGCATTGCTATTACAAAAAACATTCTAATGATATAAAAAAAGAATTTTTTGGACATGTTTTATGGAAGTTATGAAGTTAGTAATATGATCAGACAACAATCGACGAGCTCATCGGTATGTAGCGATTTGGTCCATGTGTTGTCTAAATATGCTCATAACTTTCTGCACAGATGCAAGATCTACGCGATCATGATGTCTATGCATAGTTATTAGATAAAGCTTTCTAATGATATATAGAAAGATTTTTTTTGACATGTTTTCTGGAAGTTATGAAGTTAATAATATTATCAGTCAACAATCGAGCAACTCATCGGGCATGGCTGGTCATTTGCCTCGAATTGTTGACCATATGGCGATGGCTAGCAATTCGAGTTGACTTCTAACTTATCAAATCATCTACCGGATGATGCATAGTAGTTTAGGTCGATTTTCAGATCATCTGATTATCCACCGAGAGATATATACCGATTTTTATCGATATGTAGGGATTCCTTCAATGTGTTGTCTAAATATGCTCATAACATTTTGCTTATATATTAGATCTGCGCGATTATAGTGTCTATGCGTAGCTATTAGAAAAAGCTTTCTAATGATATAAAGAAAGATTTATTTTGATATGTTTTCTGGAAGTTATGAAGTTAATAATATGATCAGTCAACAATCGACGAGCTCATCGGGCATAGATGGTTATTTGGCTTTTGAGTTATACATCATCTACCGGACGATGCTTAGTAATTTGGATCGATTTTCAGATCATCGGATTATCCACCGAGAGATATATACCGATTTTTATTGATATGTAGGGATTCGATCCATGTTTTTTCTCAATATGCTCATAACGGTTTGTTTATATATTAGATCTATGCGATTATGGTGTCTATGCATAGATATTAGATAAAGCTTTCTAATGATATAAAGAAAGATTTATTTTGACATGTTTTCTGGAAGTTATGAAGTTAATAATATGATAAGTCAACAATCGACCAACTCATCGGGCATGGCTGGTTATTTGCCTCGAATTGTTGACCATATGGCGATGACTAGCAATTCGAGTTGACTTCTGAGTCATCAGATATATACCGGATGATGCATAGTAATATGGGTCGATTTTCAGATCATCGGATTATCCACAGAGAGATATATACCGATTTTTATCGATATGTAGAGATTTGGTCCATGTGTTGTTTAAATATGCTCATAACGTTTTGTTCATGTATTAGATCTACGCGATTATGGTGTCTATGTGTAGCTATTAGAAAACGCTTTCTAATGATATAAAGAAAGATTTAATTTGACATGTTTTATGGAAGTTATGAAGTTAATAATATGATCATTCAACAATCGACCAGCCCATCGGGCATGGATGGTATGGCTCGAATTGTTGACCATGTGGCAATGGCTAGCAATTTGAGTTGACTTCTAAGTGATCAGATCATCTACCGGATGATGCACCGTAATTTGAGTCGATTTTCAGATCATCGGATTATCCACCGAGAGATATATACAGATTTATATTGATATGTAGGGATTCGGTCAATGTGTTGTCTAAATATGCTCATAACGTTTTGCGTATATATTAGATCTACGCGATCATAATGTCTATGCGTTGCTATTAGAAAAAACATTCTAATGGTATAAAGACAGAATTGTTTGGACACGTTTTATTTAATTTATGAAGTTCATAATATGATCAGTCAACAATCGACGAGCTCATCGGACATGGCCCGTTATTTGGCTCGAATTGTTGACCATATGGAGATGGTTCGACTCAAATACTAAATTATCGGATCATGCTTTGCACGGCGCATAGTAATTTGAGCCGATTTTAAGATTATCAATTTATCCATCGAGAGATGGATGCCGATTTTTGTCGATATGTAGCTACTCCGCCAATGTGTTGTCTAAATATGCTCATAACTTTTTGCCATATACAGATCTACGCGATCATGGTATCTATGCGTAACTATAAGAAAAAACTTTCTAATGATATAAAGAAAGAATTTTTTTGGACACGTTTTGAGGAAGATATGAAGTTAATAATATGATTAGTCAACAATCGACCAGCCCATCGGGCATGGATGGTTATTTGGCTCAAATTGTTGACCATATGGCGATGGCTAGCGATTTGAATCGAATTCTAAATTAACGGATCACCTATCGCACGACGGGTAGTAATTTGAGTTTGTTATAAGACTATCATTTTATCCATCGAGTGATGGATGCCGATTTTTATCGATAAGTATGAACTCGATCATAGTGTTGTCTAAATATGCTCATAACTTTCTGCACAGATGCAAGATCTACGCGATCATGATGTCTATGCATAGTTATTAGATAAAGTTTTCTAATGATATATAGAAAGATTTATTTTGACATGTTTTCTGGAAGTTATGAAGTTAATAATATTATCAGTCAACAATCGAGCAACTCATCGGGCATGGCTAGTTATTTGCCTCGAATTATTGACCATATGGCGATGGCTAGCAATTCGAGTTGACTTCTAACTTATCAAATCATCTACCGGATGATGCATAGTAGTTTAGGTCGATTTTCAGATTATCTGTTTATCCACCGAGAGATATATACCGATTTTTATCGATATGTAGGGATTTCGTCAATGTGTTGTCTAAATATGCTCATAACGTTTTGCTTATATATTAGATCTGCGCGATTATAGTGTCTATGCGTAGCTATTAGAAAAAGCTTTCTAATGATATAAAGAAAGGTGTATTTTGATATGTTTTCTGGAAGTTATGAAGTTAATAATATTATCAGTCAACAATCGAGCAACTCATCGGGCATGGCTAGTTATTTGCCTCGAATTATTGACCATATGGCGATGGCTAGCAATTCGAGTTGACTTCTAACTTATCAAATCATCTACCGGATGATGCATAGTAGTTTAGGTCGATTTTCAGATTATCTGTTTATCCACCGAGAGATATATACCGATTTTTATCGATATGTAGGGATTCCGTCAATGTGTTGTCTAAATATGCTCATAACGTTTTGCTTATATATTAGATCTGCGCGATTATAGTGTCTATGC
>NW_010966606.1:76434-80532 GCF_000463585.1 Tarenaya hassleriana
GACACGTTTTGTGGAAGTTATGAAGTTAATAATATGATTAGTCAACAATCGACCAACTCATTGGGCATGTCTGATTATTTGCCTCAAATTTGATCATTTGGCGATGGCTAGAATTCGAGTTGACTTCTGAGTTTCAGATCATCTACCGACGATGCTTAGTAATTTGGATCGATTTTCAGATCATCGGATTATCCACCGAGAGATATATACCGATTTTTATCGATATGTAGGGATTCAGTCCATGTGTTGTCTCAATATTCTCATAACGTTTTGTTCATATAATAGATCTGTGAGATTATGGTGTCTATGCATAGATATTAGATAAAGCTTTCTAATGATATAAAGAAAGATCTATTTTGACATGTTTTCTGGAAGTTATGAAGTTAATAATACGATCAGTCAACAATCGACGAGCTCATCAGGCATGGATAGTAATTTGGATAAATTTTCAGATCATCGGATTATCCACAGAGAGATATACACCGATTTTTATCGATATGTAGGAATTTGGTCCATGTGTTGTCTCAATATGCTCATAACATTTTGTTCATATATTATATCTGTGCGATTATGGTGTCTATGCATAGATATTAGATAAAGCTTTCTAATGATATCAGGAAAGAATTATTTTGACATGTTTTCTGGAAGTTATGAAGTTAATAATATTATCAGACAACAATCGACCAACTCATCGGGCGTTGCTGGTTATTTGCCTCGAATTTTTGACCATATGGTGATGGCTACCAATTCGAGTTGACTTCTAACTTATCAGATCATCTACAGGATGATGCATAGTAGTTTGGGTCGATTTTCAGATCATCAGATTATCCACCGAGAGATATATATACCGATTTTTATCGATATGTAGGATTCTGTCAATGTTGTCTAAATATGCTCATAACTTTTTGCTCATATATTAGAAGTTTGTTATAAGACTATCATTTTATCCATCGAGTGATGGATGCCGATTTTTGTCGATAAGTATGAACTCGATCATAGTGTTGTCTAAATATTCTCATAACTTTCTGCACAGATGCAAGATCTACGCGATCATGATGTCTATGCATAGTTATTAGATAAAGCTTTCTAATGATATATAGAAAGATTTATTTTGACATGTTTTCTGGAAGTTATGAAGTTAATAATATTATCAGTCAACAATCGAGCAACTCATCGGGCATGGCTGGTTATTTGCCTCGAATTGTTGACCATATGGCGATGGCTAGCAATTCGAGTTGACTTCTAACTTATCAAATCATCTATCGGATGATGCATAGTAGTTTAGGTCGATTTTCAGATCATCTGATTATCCACCAAGAGATATATACCGATTTTTATCGATATGTAGGGATTTCGTCAATGTGTTGTCTAAATATGCTCATAACGTTTTGCTTATATATTAGATCTGTGCGATTATAGTGTCTATGCTAGCTATTAGAAAAAGCTTTCTAATGATATAAAGAAAGATTTATTTTGATATGTTTTCTGGAAGTTATGAAGTTAATAATATGATAAGTCAACAATCGACCAACTCATCGGGCATGGCTGGTTATTTGCCTCGAATTGTTGACCATATGGCGATGACTAGCAATTCGAGTTGACTTCTGAGTCATCAGATATATACCGGATGATGCATAGTAATATGGATCGATTTTCAGATCATCGGATTATCCACAGAGAGATATATACCGATTTTAATCGATATGTAGGGATTTGGTTCATGTGTTGTCTAAATATGCTCATAACATTTTGTTCATATATTAGATCTACGCGATTATGGTGTCTATGTGTAGCTATTAGAAAAAGCTTTCTAATGATATAAAGAAAGATTTAATTTGACATGTTTTATGGAAGTTATGAAGTTAATAATATGATCATTCAACAATCGACGAGCTCATCGAACATGGCTCGAATTGTTGACCATGTGGCAATGGCTAGCAGTTTGAGTTGACTTCTAAGTGATCAGATCATCTACCGGATGATGCACAGTAATTTGAGTCGATTTTCAGATCATCGGATTATCCACCGAGAGATATATACAGATTTATATTGATATGTAGGGATTCAGTCAATGTGTTGTCTAAATATGCTCATAACGTTTTGCGTATATATTAGATCTGCGCGATCATAATGTCTATGCGTTGCTATTAGAAAAAACATTCTAATGATATAAAGAAAGAATTTTTTGGACACGTTTTATTTAATTTATGAAGTTCATAATATGATCAGTCAACAATCGACGAGCTCATCGGGCATGGCCCGTTATTTGGCTCGAATTGTTGACCATATGGAGATGGTTCGACTCAAAACTAAATTATCGGATTATGCATCGCACGGTGCATAGTAATTTGGGCCGATTTTAAGATTATCAATTTATCCATCGAGAGATGGATGCCAATTTTTGTCGATATGTAGCTACTCGGCCAATGTGTTATCTAAATATGCTCATAACTTTTTGCCATATACAGATCTACGCGATCATGGTATCTATGCATAACTATAAGAAAAAGCTTTCTAATGATATAAAGAAAGAATTTTTTTGGACACGCTTTGAGGAAGATATGAAGTTAATAATATGATTAGTCAACAATCGACCAGTCCATCGGGCATGGATGTGTTGGTTTAGTGCTCTATGATGTACTGTTTTTGAGCTTTATTCAGATACATT
Organism: Tarenaya hassleriana; assembly: GCF_000463585.1. Taxonomy (NCBI): domain Eukaryota; kingdom Viridiplantae; phylum Streptophyta; class Magnoliopsida; order Brassicales; family Cleomaceae; genus Tarenaya; species Tarenaya hassleriana. The sequence continues at coordinate 79,103 of NW_010966606.1, forward strand.
TGATGTATTGATTCTTTCTACGGTTTTATGAGAGTATTTGATTCATTGCATGTTCTTGTATGCTAGATATGTTATGAAATCCATGTATCATTATGAATGATACTGAATTCCCTAGTCTTGTGTCATTATGGGAATGATGACATAATAAGGCTAGTATGATGTGTGATTGATGATCATATAGATGATCATAGGTATTGGATACGATCACAATCATAGGTATTCGTTGGAGAACGGAATACTGGATTAACCCGCATGAGATTGTCACATGGACTGGCGTCATGACTTGAATGTCATATGGCGGTTCCATGATTGGATCCTAAGACCTGAGATATCCACAGAATCCAACATGAGGAGTTGCTGCTTTGAATACGTCAAACGTCCTGCGTAACAGGAGGACTATAAAGGCGTGTATCAGGTACGAAACGAATCATGTGCTGGATTGTAGATAGTCAAGACGGAATTTGTACCTCTCGTAAAAGAGAGAGATATCGATGGACCCCTCGTGTGAGCGTTGATAACAGACCGTCCGTTCTGGCTTGCCTGGAACGGATGGTCCACGTGAGCAGACCGTCCGTTCTGGCTTGCTGGAACGGACGGTCCACGTGTATTTCTGGACCGTCCGTTCCGGATTTCGGGTTTTTCGGAAATTAGACCGAATTAGGGTTAAATCACCTTATAAGAAGGAGATTAAAACCCTAATCGTAGAGGTGACTAGTGGAGCCGACTTTTGGCAGAAACTAGAGAGTTTTTGGGATCCAAAAACGAGCTCTAAGTCTCGGTATTCCTCGGTGCACATATCGAATAGAGATTCGAGTCCTAGCAGACAAGTTCCAAGCGTTGGAATCCATCCCGAAGTGTGGATACGTGTAGAGGGCGAGGTAATTTCCTCCCTTAAGTGATCGGAACGAACACGTCGATTGATACAGGCCCCGGATCGATTGAGGTAAGCGTTCTAACGTTAGTACGATTCAATAGCAGCATGGTTCTAGGGTTCTATAAAATTTTTGTTTTACATCCGCTGCGCAAACCCTAGAATCGATCTCTTAGGAATAGGATTCGCTTTAGAGATCTCAGAAAACCCATTAGTGGTATCAGAGCCTGGTTGCTCTGTTTTGATTTCGTAGAACCCGATCACGCACGTTTTAGGATTTGAATTGTTTGAATCCATGTTTGCTTTGATTTCTATGCGTGTTTGATGGTTGAATCTAGTGTAGATTGCATGTTTCATGTTGCATAGAGTGCAGGAGTTCGAATTTTGGGTCAACAGACGAATTCGGATCGGTTTCGGGTCTTAACGGGACCGAGAACGCGAAAAACGTGATCTGATCACTTGACCAAACCCTAGACCGTCCGTTCTGGGTTTACCAGGCCGGACGGACCAGGGGTGACGGACTGAGGATAGACCGAAAGGTCTGGACCGTCCGTTCTGA
>NW_010966606.1:80909-83463 GCF_000463585.1 Tarenaya hassleriana
TGGATGATCCATAGTGAATGAATGCATATAACTTAATCAATATATTATATATGCTTGATTGAGTGGGAGTTTCGGGATTGGGATTGCATAATCGATTGGATTATCCATTCGGATTATGATCAATCGTTGCACAGAAACCGGTTAGATCTAGGAGCTCTATGAGTAAAGCACTTGTCAAGGCCTCGATCGTACGTGTCATGGGCCATGCCAAAGCTGGGTGTGCCGTATTATCTTGGTGAGGCAAGATGGAGAAATGGTGGTTCTCATAGCTTGAAAGTAGATGCTTGATCTAAGTGTGGTTTCGAAAATCCCTTATTTATGTAATGCTAAGTGTGTACCTCCCATTACTAGAGCGCCTGTCAAGGCATCGATCGTCCGTAACACGGGTCATGCCAAACCTGAGCGTGCCGGATTATCTTTGTGAGGCAGGGTGGGAAATCGTGGTTCCCACAGCTTGAATATGGTTTACCTTAGGTTAAGTTGTCAAGTTTGAAGCTTAACATTGGTGAGCTTAAGCCGACACGGATGGCGCTACAACTAGCGGATCGGTCTATTAAGTATCCCGCAGGTATTCTCGAGGATATTCCTTTGAAAGTTGGGGATTATTATGTTCCCGTTGATTTTGTTGTCTTAGACATGGATGAAGACTCGAGGATACCGATCATTTTGGACCGACCGTTTCTGAATACGGCCGACGCTGTAGTACATGTCCGAGCTGGTCGTCTTACCATGAAGATAGGTGACGAGGCTGTTGAATTCACCCTGGACCATAATAAGAAGCAACCGTCCATGAATGAGTCTGCATGCTACGTTGATATGCACGACATTTTGACTCAAGAGGTGTTTGATCAGTTCCGGGACATTGATCCACTTGAAATATCACTCATAGAATCTAATACGAGTATCTACAGCAATTGGGAGGATATTGCGGAGCTTACACACGCCTTGGATGACGATTTCGACAAAAATTCGGAATTTGTACAGACAATGGAAACAGATCGGTTCCATATGGAACCGGACTGGTTCCAATCTCGGCCAGTAAGCGGTTTTAATCAGACGATGGAAACGGACCGGTTCCATATGGAACCGGACCGGTTCCACTCTCTGAGCTCCTCGGAGGTTTTTCACGTCGACGTACCTGATACCTCTACGAACATCTCCGAATCCTCCTCAATGACTTCCAAAGACGTTCTAGAGACTAGAAAGCCACCACTTATCATGGGGACACTGAATAAAGCGGATTGGAGCCTAGATAACGTCCCGAAGGTGGAGTTGAAGCCCTTACCTAAAAGGCTCAGAACGAAGGAACACACACACATGGATAGGAACACAGAACTAGCAATGGAGAGAGGTACGTATCCCACTCATAATTCTATATCCATGTTTAAACCTTCCACTACAGATTGTCGAGTAGGAGCAATGAGCAAGAGAGGATCGAAACGAGCAAAATCATCGCTCAGACGTCCGCAAGATTCACCTCCTGCACAAGTTTGGAAATCTAAGGAGGATAGACGGCTCAAGCATCCACCAGGTACAAAAGATGCGCTTAATGCTCAACATCCAGGGTGGCGAAAGATCGATTATCTTCGCCTCTCAGACCCTCCCATCATTTGAGCAAGGTAGGTCGAGCTAATGACGTTAAACAAGCGCTTCTCGGGAGGCAACCCGAGCATTAGGTTACTTTTCTTTTTCTTTTTCTTTGCAGCATAGGTAGTAGAGACCATGATTGTATTTTGGATCTTTTGGAATGCATTGCTATTATTATGCTTTTGTTCGGATAACGTTTGTTGTTCTATGAGCGTTTACACCGGCACACGAGAGATGAGCATCGTCTTCCGAGAGAAAACGTTGGATAAGTTCCAGTTCACAGAGTGTGTGAGAGCTCTTGCATTTGACGTGAGTTAACTTCATTGCGAACGAACGAATTTCGCAGAGCTAAGCCTTCTCTACCCCTCTTATTGGTTCTTTTCATTCGTTATTTTCGATTCTACTTTTCCGGGCGAGAGTCTACACCGTGGACGGTGTATGATTCAAGTCTGGGGGGGTGGATAGATCCTTCACACATTCAGACCTATCTACTTAGGATTGCATTTAGTTTAGGTGCATTTTATCATGACATATAGACTTAGGAAAAATTTTCACTTTTGTATATCACTTTGTATTAGTTGCATTCACACGTTTTTTTTTTCATAAAGATGGGTTTTTGTTAGGTTTGCATGATTGCATTTGACATATAGATTTAGGTTCATATAGGTTCACGTGCATACCTCGAAAATCCGTTTTGAACATCATTTGGAGGATTTTTTTGGGATGATAGAGCAGGAATATCTTGATGATCTAGTGACTTTGTAGAGCGTGGTTGAACCGTGTCGAATTGATAGTTCTCCGAACTTTCTATATATAGTTTGTGGGATGGAGTTGTTATTTGGAACCTACGGAGTTGAAACGGCTATATCCAGGTTATAAGTTTCGTTTAGAACCTTTTCCGAGTCTTGCAGGTTGATGAAACCTAGTTCAACGAATACCTTGGGAAAATAAAGCATCTCGACACTCC
>NW_010966606.1:84409-86050 GCF_000463585.1 Tarenaya hassleriana
CGGTTCAAGTGTCCAGAAGGCCAAGAAACAGAAGGTGGAACCGGTCCGGTTCCATATGGAACCGGACCTGACGGAGAAAAACCCTAATTCGCGATTTTTAGAGTCCTAGAGGGAAAAGGACTCTTGGGAGCCACCCTAGGATTATAAAAAAAAAAGGCCTAGCCACGTTCTAAAAGAGTAGAGAACCTTAGAGAACACTTAGATACAGATTTTTGGGGAGCTTTTGGGGAGAAAAGAATAGAAGTTCACGGGATTTCGGGAAGAAGAAGGAAGATTCGATCGTGGAGACTACACATCTACATGAGCTTTTCTCTCCTTTCTTTTATCTCCTTTTCTCTGTTCTTTTTATTGTTTTCCATGAACCGTGAGTAGATTCATGACTATGGGTTAGGGATTCGTTTGTGTTTTGGGTATGTTTGAACCCTAACTTGGATTTCGGTTTTAATTTGTTTCGGTTCTATTGATTTGCGCTTTTATTGGATTGATGTTTGCTAACCCCTTGGTCAATTATCTTAGATTCTAAACTACATAGAGATATGAGTTGGTTTCGGATCAAAATCAATAGGATAGATCGTATTATTCACATAGAGATATGGTTTAATCGTTCTAGGGTTGATGATAGCGTTCTTCATGCATCTAGGGTTAACTTGAATAGATCGAGAGATTGACGAGTTACTTTGTAGGTAGGGAGTTAGTAGACCGAGAGGTGAATTCTCTATCATTGTTGCTTGATGATTCCCGAACACGTCATAATCGTTATTCTCGCATGCTTAGCATATACCCATACACGTGAATACGATCCCGATACCCGTAGACACCGTTGCTTGATAGTTTACTCGTTCTCCATTCTTTCCACATATTTTCATCATCACTTCCACTTCTACTTGCTTTGGTTTAGTTTCGATTAGGGTTTAGATTTAGCTACCAGTCCTTGCGTTCGACCCCGTGTTACGACGATCCGTATCTTTGCGGTGAGTTGTGAATCGGGTTATAAATTCTAGACTCGGTACACACGAATCAAGTTTTTGGCGCCGTTGCCGGGGAATTTCCTGACGTCTTTCCAGAGGATTTGCCTGGATTGCCACCGGAGAGAGAGGTAGACTTTTGTATTGATGTTATACCGGGTACGGAACCGGTATCTAAGACCCCGTACCGGATGGCTCCAACAGAGATAGCGGAGTTGAAGAAGCAGTTGAATGAGTTGATGGAGAAGGGATTCATGTTGGTTTAGTGCTCTATGATGAACTGGTGTATGAGCTTTCTTATGATACATTTGATGTATTGACACTTTCTATGAGCTTATGGTTGAGTGTTTGATTCATTACGTATTGTGCATACTTGATATGTTATGAAATCCATGTATTGTTATGAACAATACTAAACTCCCTAGTCATGTATCATTGTGGGAATAATGATATACCAAGACTAGTATGATGTGTGATTGATGATCATATAGATGATCATAGGTATTGGATACGATCACAGTCATAGGTATTCGTTGGAGAACGGAATACTGGATGACCCGCATGAGATTGTCACATGGACTAACGTCATGACTTGAATCTCATATGGCGGTTCCATGATTGGATCCTAAGACCTGAGATATCCACGGAATCCAACATGAGGAGTTGCGTACTTTGA
>NW_010966606.1:86105-88818 GCF_000463585.1 Tarenaya hassleriana
AGGTACGAAACGAATCATGTGCTGGATTGTAGATAGTCAAGACGGGATTTGTACCTCTCGTAAAAGAGAGAGATATCGTTGGGCCCCTCGTGTGAGCGAGACTGTAGAAATGTGTGGTCGCACTATAGACGAACGTCGTCTATTTCAGACAGTCGAACTCAGTGAACGAGAAAGCAGTCGAATCAGATAAGGTGGCTTGTCCATGCCTTATATTCGACATATGATATCATGATACAAAAGGATCATCAAACAGAATCATCACTGGCGTTCGTAGGATCACGAATAAACTCTATTCGAGATAGGTAGTCATAGTGTCTTGCTAGAGACCGCCTATGACTTGTGTAACCGAAATAAAAGATTTCGGGTTATACTGCTATATCAGATGAGCCTACAGGGTCACACACACAGGAAAGGACGAATGCACAAGAAGAGACGAGAAAGTCCCGGTGGAGCGGAGGCCAGACTGACCGGTCTAGAAGGTCTAGACCGATCGGTCCAGCCAACCCAGACCGATCGGTCCAGACACGTGGACCGGTCGGTCCGGGAGTAACGTGTGACAGTCACTCAGTTCGAAAATTGCTCCAGACCGATCGGTCCAGACGTAAAATAAGCTTCAGACCGTTCGGTCTAGACCTGGACCGATCGGTCTAGGCCTGGACCGATCGGTCCAGACATCGGGATTTCCTAAACTCGCTCTAATTAGGGTTTTAAGTGGAATTAACTTTAGGGTGAGCCTCCTAAGACTCTTGGCACGACTTTCAGACCCTTTGGGGAGTTTTTGAGAGTTGAAAAACCTAGAGAAAAATTCCTGAAACCCTTGCGCAAAGAAGAAAGTGTTCTTCAGTCCTAGCAGACGAGTTCCAACCGTTGGAATCCTTTCCGCCGTGTGGATATGTAGAGGGCAAGGTATTCTTCCTGCCTACAGTGATCGGACGAACACATCAATTGATACAGGCCTCGGATCGATTGAGGTAAGCGTTCTAACGTTTCTACAAGATCATGCATGATAGGTTTTAGGGTTTTATAAAAAAATTTTGTTTTACATCCGCTGCGCAAACCCTAGAATCGATCTCTTAGGAATAGGATTCGCTCATGAGATCCCAGGAAACTCCAACACGTGAAGCTGCACCTGACCATCAGTTTACCTAGGAGGAGTTCAAGGCGCTGTTTGAGGAGAAGTACTGCCAGAAAGGAGATCAGGATCACTGGATTGTAGAGTTTCTTCACTTGGAGTAGGGTGATCGCACCTTAGCTGCCTATGAGGCAGAGTTCACCCGTATGCTGCGATACGGGTCGCATCTGGTGCCGACCGAGAAGCTGAAGATCCAGAAGTTTGTGACTGGATTGAGACCATATATGAGGAGGTTGATTGAGATCTAGGAGTATCCTACGTTGAGTAGGTACATAACTCCGCTGCAGAAGTTGGAAAGGAGAGAACAGGAGGAGCAGCAAGAGGAGAGAAACCGAGACAGGAGTTCCATGAGGCGAATTACGTTCACTCGCCCCTCTGCGAGTTCCGGACGGATGATGCAACCTCGTGATAAGGGGAAAGCACCAGCGTTTCGTCCTGCGGCTCCACTACGAGTTCCGGACGGATGATGTATCAAGTTTTTGGCGCCGTTGTCGGGGATTGGTTAGCCTATTTCTAGGTCTTTATCGATTCTAGATCTTGCTTGTATATATATTGAGTTGTGTCTTTTTTTTTCGAGTCTTTTGTGTATATATTTGAGTCGAGTCCTATGTATAGTTTTTGTTTTCTAACCATCTACACTAGTTTGCTCTCCCCCTTACTATGATTAAAGGTGACGAGAACATCTACAACAATTGGACGGCGATTTGGGAGATTACTCGATTGCTAAATGAAGGAGAAACGGAACATGAGTCTATCTCCCATACACTTGAGATTGATCGGACCACAACAAGCATGAGTGACTTCTTTCAGAAACTTGACTCAGACCGTATCACATGCAACGCGGACCATGTCAGTTTCTCAGACGATAGAAGGCGGCTAGAAGATGTCATCCTCCGGCCAGTAGAAACAAGTAAGCTTCGTTTTAATAATCACATACTTGGTTTTTACTCTTTCATTGAGGATGATCAAGCATGGATGACACATGTGGAGAAATCAGAGTATGTGAGACACCCGCATAGACCACCACCCCGACCTCCACATTCATCACTCTCAGACCCTCCGATCATTTGAGCAAGATAGGTCGAGCTAATGACGTTAAACAAGCGCTTCTCGGGAGGCAACCCGAACACTATGTAACTTTTCTTTTTCTTTTTCTTTGTAGCATAAGTAGTAGAGACCATGATTGTATTTTTGATCTTTCAGAATGTATTGCTATTATTATACTTTTGTTCGGATAACGTTTGTTGTTCTATGAGCGTTTACACCGGCACACGAGAGATGAGCATTGACTTCCGAGAGAAAACGTTGGATAAGTTCCAGTTCACAGAGTGTGTGAGAGCTCTTGCGTTTGACGTGAGTTAACTTCATTGCGAGCGAACGAATTTCGCAGAGCTAAGCCTTCTCTATCCCTCTTATTGTTTCTTTTCATTCGTTATTTTCGATTCTATTTTTCCGGACGAGAGTCTACACCATGGACGGTGTATGGTTCAAGTCTGGGGGTAGATAGATCCTTCATATATTCAGGTCTATCTACTTAGGATTGCATTTAGTTTAGGTGCATTTTATCATGACATATAGACT
>NW_010966606.1:88987-93091 GCF_000463585.1 Tarenaya hassleriana
TTGGAGGATTTGTGAGATGATAGAGTAGGACTATCTTGATGATCGAGTGACTTTGTAGAGCGTGGTTGAACCGTGTTGAATTGATAGTTCTCCAGACTTTCTATATATAGTTTGTGGGATGGAGTTGTTATTTGGAACCTACGGAGTTGAAACTTCTATATCCAGGTTATAAGTTTCGTTTAGAACCTTTTCCGAGTCTTGCAGGTCCACGAAATCTAGTTCAACGAATACCTTGGGAAAATAAAGCATCTCGACATTCCACTGTCAGAATCTCGTCAACGAAAATCGTTCGAGGACATGAGTGCATCGATCGATGGTTCGGATCTAAGATGTGGGTCGGACATCGCATTGAAAGAAAAAAATAGAAAAAAAAAAAGAAAGAAAAGAAGAAAAAAAAAACGATGTCCTTCAACTTCAACGCCCTAGAAACCCGAGGTGCTAGCGTTTGATAGAGAAATTCTACAAAAAGGTAAAAATCCAGGTATGAAGTAGAACTTAGATCGAAGAGGCTAAGATGAGATAAGGATAGGTTCGGAAATATGCTTGGTGAGTTGTAGAGATTCTAATGGGTTCTAGGTGGCAATAAAAATCTCATGGCTAGGTAGATTAGTCTTTGGTAGAAAGATCATAATAGACCGGTTTGGGTACGATTCACGGGAAGCTAGCATTGGATGGATGTTTTGCTTTTGAATTTTATGATGATGCTATTTGATGTTCGTCATTCCCTGTTTTGCAGATTGTATTCCTTCGTTCTTTACTCGAGGACGAGCAAAGGTTTAAGTCTGGGGGGATTTGATAACTCTTATTTCTCTCTATATTTTTATAAGAGTTTGTCAAGGTTTTACAGGATAATTACATGCATTTATAGGCATTCTAGGCATGTTAGGACAAAAAACCCGGTTGTATTTTAGTTTTGCAGAGTTACAAGTTTCGAAGATGATTGGACTCGTAAAGGAGCTATTTGGAGCGTTAAAGGAGAAGTCCGGATGAGGTATTCATGTTGTGACATCAATACCTTTCTCTACAGAATTCCAAATCATGCGAGACTTGTACCATTAGAAAGATCCTTTCAAGAGCTTCGCGTAGACACCAAAATCACGTAAATCCGACATCGGAGCTGAAAGTTATGAGCAAAATCGCGAAGCCTGAGAAATCTGCCAGAAAGTGAAATCGGTCCGGTTCCAAATGGAACCGGCCGGTTCAAGAGGTCCGAGTTCACTTATTTTGGGCCGGTTCAAGTGTCCAGAAGGCCAAGAAACAGAAGGTGGAACCGGTCCGGTTCCATATGGAACCGGACCCGACGGAGAAAAACCCTAATTTGCGATTTTTAGAGTCCTAGAGGGAAAAGGACTCTTGGGAGCCACCCTAGGGTTATAAAAAAGGCCGAGCCACGTCCTAGAAGAGAAGAGAATCTTAGAGAACACTTAGATACAGATTTTGGAGAGCTTTTGGTGAAGAGAAGAATAGAAGTTCACGGGATTTCGGGAAGAATAAGGAAGATTCGGTCGTGGAGACTACACATCTACATGAGCTTCTCTCTCCTTTCTTTTATCTCCTTTTCTATGTTCTTTTTATTGTTTTCCATGAACCGTGAGTAGATCCATGACTATGGGTTAGGGATTCGTTTGTGTTTTGGGTATGTTTGAACCCTAACTTGGATTTCGATTTTGATTTGTTTCGGTTCTATTGATTTGCGCTTTTATTGGATGGATGTTTGCTAACCCTTGGTCAATTATCTTAGATTCTAAACTACATAGAGATATGAGTTGGTTTCGGATCGAAATAAATAGGATAGATCGTATTATTCACATAGAGATATGGTTTAATCGTTCTAGGGTTGATGATAGCGTTCTTCATGCATCTAGGGTTAACTTGAATAGATCGAGAGATTGACGAGTTACTTTGTAGATGTTGGTTTAGTTCTCTATGATGTACTTTTTATGAGCTTTATTCAGATACATTTGATGTATTGATACTTTCTACGGTTTTATGAGAGTATTTAATTCATTGCATGTTCTTGTATACTAGATGTGTTATGAAATCCATGTATCATTATGAATGATACCAAACTCCCTAGTCTTGTGTCATTATGGGAAGGATGACATAATAAGACTAGTATGATGTGTGATTGATGATTATAGAGATGATCATGGGTATTGGATACGATCACAGTCATAGGTATTCGTTGGAGAACGGAATACTGGATTGACCCGCATGAGATTGTCACATGGACTAGCGTCATGACTTGAATCTCATATGGCGGTTCCATGATTGGATTCTAAGACCTGAGATATCTACAGAATCCACCATGAGGAGTTGTGTGCTTTGAACACGTCAAACGTCCTGCGTAACAGGAGGACTATAAAGGCGTATATCAGGTACGAAACGAATCATGTGCTGGATAGTAGATAGTCAAGACGGGATTTGTACCTCTCGTAAAAGAGAGAGATATTGCTGGGCCCCTCGTGTGAGCGAGACTGTAGAAATGTGTGGCCGCACTATAGACGAACGTCATCTATTTCAGACAGTCGAACTCAGTGAACGAGAAAGCAGTCGAATCAGATAAGGTGGCTTGTTCATGCCTTATGTTCGACATATGATATCGCGATACAAAAGGATCATCAACCGAAATCATCTTGGACGTTCGTAAGATCACGAACAAACTCTATTCGAGATAGGTAGTCATAGTGTCTTGCTAGAGACCGCCTATGACTTGTATATCCAGAATAGAGATTTTGGGTTATACTGCTATATCGAATGAGCCTACAGGGTCACACACGTAGGGAAGGACAAAACGCACGAGAAAACGACGGAAAAATCAAGACAGAAGGGTCTGGAACGGACGGACCGGAAGTCCAGAACGGACGGTCCACCAAGTCCAGACCCGATGGTCCAGAGTGCGCGGTCAGTCCGTTCCAGAAGGTCTGGAACGGACGGTCCACTAACGCAGACCGTCCGTTCTGCTTCTGGGACGGGCGGGCCACCGATGGCAGACCGTCCGTTCTACGTGCTGGAACGGACGGTCCACATGCATTTCTGGACTATCCGTTCCAGGCTTCGGGTTTTTCGAAAATTAGACCGAATTAGGGTTAAATCACCTTATAAGAAGGAGATTAAAAACCTTAATAAAGGGTGAGACTTTGAGAGCCGACTTTACAACTTTTCTACAGACTTTTTGGTGAGATCCAAGAGTTTTGAAAGGTGACCCAAGTCTTGTTTTCTCGAAGCACAAAACCGAATAGCAGATTCGGGTCCTAGCAGACAAGTTCTAACCATTGGAATCCATCCCGAGGTGTGGATACGTGTAGAGGGCGAGGTAATCTTCCTCCCTTTCGTGATCAGACGTGTTCTTCGATTGATACATGCCCCAAATCGATTGAGGTAAGCGTTCCAACGTTTCTATGATTCAATAGCAGCATGGTTCTAGGGTTCTATAAAACTTTTTTTTTACATCCGCTGCGCAAACCCTAGAATCGATCTCTTAGGAATAGGATTCGCTTTAGAGAAAATCGATTGAGGTAAGCGTTCCAACGTTTCTATGATTCAATAGCAGCATGGTTCTAGGGTTCTATAAAACTTTTTTTTTACATCCGCTGCGCAAACCCTAGAATCGATCTCTTAGGAATAGGATTCGCTTTAGAGATCCCAGGATTCCCATCAGTGGTATCAGAGCCTGGTTGCTCTGTTTTGATTTCGTAGAACCCGATCACGCACGTTTTAGGATTTGAATTGTTTAATTCCATGTTTGCTTTGAATTCTATGCATGTTTGATGATTGAATCTATGGTAGATTGCATGTTTCATGTTGCATAGAGTGCAGGAGTTCGAATTTTGGGTCCACAGGTGATTTCAGATCGGTTTCGGGTCTGATCGGGGCTGAGAACGCCGGAGAACGTGATCTGATCACGTGAACGAACCCTAGACCGTCTGTTCTGGGTAAGCCAGACCGGACGGTCCGGGGTGGAGGACTGCACACAGATCAGAACGGATGGTCCGCACGGGACCGTCCGTTCCGTCTGCTGCGGACCGTCCGTTCCAGATGGTTGAGACCGTCCGTTCTGCTGTCATGGACCGTCCTTTCCGCCAACTGCAGACCGTCCGTTCT
>NW_010966606.1:93514-95444 GCF_000463585.1 Tarenaya hassleriana
TCCGTAACATGGGTCATGCCAAAGCTGAGCGTGCCGGATTATCTTTGTGAGGCAGGGTAGGAAATCGTGGTTCCCACAGCTTGAATATGGTTTACCTTAGGTTAAGTCATCAGGTTTGACTTGAGACTTAATGGTACAGATGAGACGAGTATGCAATGATATTTGATATCATAGTCTCATAAAAGATCTAAGAATCACATTGGATGTGATTGACATTAGATGTCTACCTAAATAGCATAAGGATAAGTGTAACAATTTATTCTTGTGTGAAATACGGATCTTAGTCCCATATAGAAATTTATGGTAGGGTTATTTTTCTTTATGAGAATATAGCTTGTATATGCATCTATGTTGTCGTTGATTGATGATGGACTAGCTGGTAGTAGATCATTGATAAGTTGACGTTGATTGATGATGGACTAGGTGGTAGTAGATCATTGATAGAATCTGCATGTAGATGTGTTTTCGTTCTATTTTGTCTTTTTCTGTAGGACATAGCGTCGACCGGTAGTATACCGAAGTTGACGATGCGATCTGTCCTTATGAAGGATAAACCTCTTACAACGGCTTCTAGATCGATCATTGATGCTTATTAGAAGCATGTGGATGATGATCTGGATAAGTCTTGCTTGATATTTGGAAACGTGACTTTGAAATTGCGTAAGCAATTAGAGGACATGGACGATTCTTTGATAGTTGATCAGTAGAATGCGTCATTCCAAAAGAAAGTTGAGAGCCACGGAAAGAGTAATATGGTAGTTGTTGGAAAGAGTTTCGGCAAAAGGAAACGTTCCAAGAGCAAGGGCAAAAGGAAAGTGACAAGCGTTGTCATTGAACCTAAGCCTAGGTCCAAAAAGGAAGAGAGTTATTTCTGTCATGCCGTTGGGCATTGGTACAGAAATTGTAGACTCTACCTGGAAGATCAAGAGAAGAAGAAGCTTATAGAAGCATCGAATTCTGGTGTCTTCGTTATAGAGGGCTAACTTGTTTACTTCCACATCGTGGGTATTGGATACCAGAAGTGCCTCGCACATTTGTGGAAATGTCCAAGCGTTGCGAGGAAGTAGACAGTTGGCAAAAGGAGAAGTAGATCTCCACGTTGGGAATGGAGCAAAAGTTGCTGCATTAGCCATAGGGAGTTACGATCTAACTTTACCTTCTGGACATGTATTGGAGTTGCATGATTGCTATTATGTTCCTGCAGTCAGCAAGAACATTATGTCGATTTCATGCTTAGACTCGGATGGTTTCAGATTTGTTATTGAGAACAAATGTCTGTCCATTTATAGAGGTAATTTGGTAAATGTTACCAGTTGAATGGCCTTTATGCTTTGGATGACAAACCGTCAAGATACAGTCAATCTATAACGTGAGTACTAATCGGTTTAAGCCGAACGACTTAAACCCGACCTTCCTCTGGCATTGTCGTCTAGGCCATATAAACGAGAAACGCATACAGAAGCTTCATTCTAAAGGTCTTCTGGATTCATTTGACTTTGAGTCTCTTGAATCTTGCGAGTCTTGTTTGATGGGCAAGATGACAAAACATCCTTTCAAGGGGAAAGGACAGAGAGCGACAGAGTTATTGGACCTAATAAATAGTGATGTATGCGGACCGATGAACTGTCTAACTAGAGGAGGTTATCTGTATTTCGTTACGTTCACTGATGATTTCAGTCGATACGGTTATGTCTATTTGATAAGACATAAGTCTGAAACACTTGAAATGTTCAAGGCTTTCAGAAACGAAGTACAGAACCAACTTGGCAAGACGATCAAGACACTTCGATCCGATCGTGGTGGCGAGTATATGAGCCAAGAGTTCACTGACTATCTGATTGATTGTGGTATTGTATCACAATTAACTCCTCCTAGAACGCCACAATGGAATGGTGTGTCTGAACGGAGGAACCGAACACTGTTAGACATG
>NW_010966606.1:95661-96080 GCF_000463585.1 Tarenaya hassleriana
TCGTTTGTCAGAATTTGGGGTTGCGACGCTTACGTGAAGCGTCAGATGACTGATAAGTTATCCTCCAAATCTGATAAGTGTTTATTTGTAGGCTACCCTAAGGAAACTAAGAGTTACTACTTCTATATTCCGGCAGAGAACAAGGTGTTCATTGCCAGGAATGCGACTTTTATGGAGCGAGAGTTCGTCTCCAAAAGAATCAGTGGGAGTAGGATCGAACTTGAGGAAGTGCGAGAGCAGCAAGTAGACGTTGAGCCGAGTGAACAAGTTGAAGAAGTTCAACCTGTTTCACTGCCGGTTGTAACTCAACCTTCAACGAGTGAACCTCGGAGATCAGGCAGGATTCGCCAAGAGCCTATGAGATACGAATTTCTCGTGACTGGGAATGAGGAGCTCATGTTATTGGAACATGATGAGCC
>NW_010966607.1:0-811 GCF_000463585.1 Tarenaya hassleriana
GTGAGGTTGATTCCCTGTTAATCAAATCATTAGGTTCCCCCTCAATGCTGATATCATTATCGTGGGGAACTTCGGCGATAGGGTGCATAGGATCGTGCAGAGGTAGATGAGCCATAGTGTGGTCGTATTCCTCAGCAGTCATGTTAGGAGGCAGTATATTTTCGGCAGCGGTGTGAGGACTGAGTGTAGTAGCATCTGCAGGGTCAAAAACGTTAGTGGTAGAAATATCAGGAGAAGAAGAATTAACCCGGTTTGTGTCTGGAGCATCAGAAGGCAAAGTGGGTTCCAAGGGGAGTGCATTTGCTTGAGCAGATCTTCGGATAGTGTGGGATCGCGTAGAAGAAGACTGATCAAGATTGATAGAACGCAATGTGGCATGTAGTTGCTCAAGGGGCGTGTTGTAATCTGTTCCTTGCGTGCCAAGGTTTTCCAAACTCGACCAATCTTGTTTTCCAAAGAAACTCAAGTTTTCTGCAAAAATGACATCTCGAACAACATATGTACGTTTTGTGGCTGGATGATAACAGATATAACCTTTTTGGTCTGGGGGATATCCCAAGAACACGCAGCGAATACTCTTTGCAGAGAGCTTGTCTCGTTCGCCATCTGCAATCTTGGCATAACAAACACATCCAAAAGTTCGTAAGTGATCAATAGAACATTGCTTGTTATAAAGTACCTCATACGGCGATTTGTCTTGAAGAACTTGTGTAGGTAACCGATTTATTAGGTAGCAAGCGGTCTTCACGCCATCTCCCCAATATGATTTGGGTACATGCTTTGCAAAGAGTAATGTGCGGGCTACCTCCAT
>NW_010966608.1:0-810 GCF_000463585.1 Tarenaya hassleriana
AGTGATCGGACGAACAGATCAATTGATACAGGCCCCAGATCGATTGAGGTAAGCGTTCTAATGTTTCTATGATTCAATAGTAGCATGGTTCTAGGGTTTCATTAAAAATTTTGTCTTATATCCGCTGCGCAAACCCTAGAATCGATCTCTTAGGAATTAGATTCGCTCATGAGATCCCAGGAAACCCAACAGTATCCACACCGACGGGAAGGATTCCAAACGATTTGGAACGAATCTGCTAGGATTAGTGAAGAAAAGGGTAACTCAAGAGACGAGATCCAATCCCGGGACAATAGAAATCGAAGAGAACAGGTTCTCTAGGGTTCTAGGATGTTTTCTGAGTTTTAGGTCGGCCTTAATTAAGTTTGGACGAAATTCTAAACTTAAATAAGCTTAGTAAACCCTAAAATCGAATTATGGAAACTTTCCGGATCCCGGTCCGCCGGACCAGGAGCTTGGTCCGGCGGACCAAGCTTAGTCCGAGGCTCACGGACCGGCTGACCTGAAGGCTTGGTCCGACGGACCACGCGTGGTCAGCTCCGGACCAAGATGTTGGTTGTGATGCTCTAGGATGATCCGTGATATGACATTTTGACTTTGTATTGATTCATTGATTTATGAATGCATTACTTTTCCCGTTATATGATTAGCATGTTTGTTATATTACGGTAAATATCCTTGAATCATTGCAGATGATTCTAAATTCCCTGGTCAGTTATCATTGTGGGAACAATGATGAATTAAGACCAGCATGATGTGTGATAGATGATTATGATCATTATATGCTTGATTGAGTGGGAGCTCCGAGAT
>NW_010966609.1:0-810 GCF_000463585.1 Tarenaya hassleriana
TATTTAATTATTTATTTTTAAATAATTAAATATTCAATTCGGGTTTCGGGGTATTACACATCATCCAATAGATGATCTGATAAGTTAGAAGTCAACTCGAATTGCTAGCCATCACCATATGGTCAACAATTCGAGGCAAATAACCAGCCATGCTTGATGAGTTGGTCGATTGTTGACTGATAATATTATTAACTTCATAACTTCTAGAAAACATGTCAAAATAAAATTTTCTTTATATCATTAGAAAGCTTTATCTAATGTCTATGCATAGACCCCATAATCACGCAGATCTAATATATGAACAAAACGCTATGAGCATATTGAGACAACACATGGACCGAATCCCTACATATCGATAAAAATCGGTATATATCTCTCAGTGGATAATCCGATGATCTGAAAATCGCTCCAAATTATTAAGTATCGTCCGGTAGATGATCTGTAACTCAGAAGTCAACTCGAATTCTAGCCATCGCCAAATGGTCAACAATTTGAGCCAAATAACCATCCATGTCCGATGAGTTGGTCGATTATTGACTGATCATATTATTAACTTCATAACTTCCACAAAACGTGTCCAAAAAATTCTTTCTTGATACCATTAGACACCATAATCGCGCAGATATAATATATGAGCATATTTAGACAACATTGACGGAATCCCTACATATCGATAAAAGTCAGTATATATCTCTCGGTGGATAATCCGATGATCTGAAAATCGACCCAAACTACTATGCATCATCCGCTAGATGATCTGATAAGTTAGAAGTCAACTCGAATTGCTAGCCATCGCCATATGGTCAACAA
>NW_010966610.1:0-439 GCF_000463585.1 Tarenaya hassleriana
ATGTTTTGACGCACTCTAAACATGTTTGGATGCACTCTAAGTATGTTTCGACGCACTCTAAATATGTTTGGATGCACTCTAAGTTTGTTTCGGTGCGCTCTAAACGTGTTTGGACGAAATCTAAACATCTTTTGTTGCACTCTAAACATGTTTTGACGCAGTCTAACGACGCACTCTAAACATGTTAGGATGCACTCTAAACGTGTTTGGAGGCACTAGATGTGTTTGGACGCACTCTAAACGTGTTTGGATGCACTCTAAACATGTTTAGACGAATTCTAAACAAGTTTCGACGCACTCTAAATATGTTTTGACGCACTCTAAAAATGTTTCGACGCACTCTCAATATGTTTGGATTTAATCTAAAAGTTTTGGATTCACTCTAAACGTCTTTGGACGCACTCTAAACGTGTTTGGACGCACTCTAAGTATGTTTGGA
>NW_010966611.1:0-204 GCF_000463585.1 Tarenaya hassleriana
ATGTCCTTCAACTTCAACGTCCTAGAAACCCGAGATGCTAGCATTCAATAGAGAAATTCTATAAAAAGGTAAAAATCCAGGTAAAAAGTAGAACTAAGATCGAAAAGGCTAAAGTTGAGATAATGATAGGTTCGGAAATAGGCTTGGTGAGTTGTAGAGATTCTAACAGGGTTCTAGGTGGCAATAAAAATCCCATGGTAGATC
>NW_010966612.1:0-29931 GCF_000463585.1 Tarenaya hassleriana
ATCGAATGTATCTCAATAAAGCTCATAATCAGTACATCATAGAGCACTAAACCAACAAATCGAACTTAAGAAAACTGTGTTTCACAGGCCTCGACAAAATAATCTTTTATTACAGGTACTTATCTGGAATCGTTGGAATTGTCGGAATTTTATCGTCGTCAAAACAACCGTCATCCCCAACACCAGGTACTTGCAAATCCGAAGATTTGATTTAATTTAACTCAAGATTACGAAACATTCAAATCTGAATCGATTTGATTTAATTTTGATATAGTTAGACGACCGAAATTTGTGCCTTCGTCGAGAATTTTCCACTGTCCAACAGTAGTCGTCTACATCCTCTGATAGAGAAGTCACTGTAACACCCGGATCTCGAGACAGATTTATTTAATTATTTCTGTAAATAAGTAAGGCGTAAAACGAGTCTAAAACAGGAAAAAAATTGACGTGAATAAACCACTGACGGATCCATGGGACCGAAACACGTTAAGACGACTTGAAAATATATGAGACCAGACCGAACCAGAATATGATCCAGATAGACTAGAATGACAGACTGAATGGTAAATCGAACGAATTAAAAAGAAAAACATGAAAACGAAAAAAAACATGAAAAAGAAAGTAACTGTGATTCGGACCGGACTAGAATATGGTCCTAGCGGATTAGATTAATGGAGAAGGGCTAGACTAGACAAACCGAAAGTAGGGATAAAGTCAAGATTTAGGTGTCTAGTGCGAACCGAATCGGAATTTGGTCCGGACGGACCACAACTATGGTGGTACAAATTTCGGCTAAAGATTTGGAACACATTTCAAGGCTAGAATAGGCGAAGCACCTTCGACTCTAAGGAGCTTCAACCACCTCCAAATCTCCACATCTTCTATAATTGCCATTCTCAAGTCATCAACTCAGCCATAATTGCTGAAGAAAAATCAATTAAGTGAGAGAAAAGGAAAATTGTGAGATTCAATTAAGAGAGGAAGGTCAAACCAAATAAGGAGAAGCTCGGAGAAGCTAGAGGGAATGTCTCTCGACGTATCGAAGGCCAGCCCTCGATGCATGGAAGCACGAAACACTCCCCAAAGCAAGCCAAATCAGAAACAAGGAGTAAATTCAAGGTGAGTGGTCTGGGTTGTGCTTGTGAGATTCAATTTTCATTGTTTCATGGTGCGGATTCAATGTTTCTATGCGTGTTACAGTCATATGACATGCCTAGGAATGGTTAGCTAGGTATTTGAAATGATTTAGCATGAAACTAAATCGATTTCGATGAAGGAAAATTGAAGAACAAGCTGGAGAAGATGAAGTTCCGAGCTCGGTCCGGACGCACCAATGGTAGTCAGGACTGAACTGCAACTGGAAACGCGGAAAAGTGCTTCATATGGACTAGGGAGAGGGGAACAAACTGTTGAGTCCGTATTAAGTCTCGGTCTGGACATACCGGACCACGCAGGTTTATGATTTAACAGACTAATCTAAGACCAGTTCGAGTCAAACCAAAAGTGGTCCGGATGAACCATGACGATTCAAAAGCCCTGATTCGTTGTGCCGAAATCGAAGACCAAGGACGAGAGATTAACCAGGATGAACTCATTACCAAAATAGAATTACCTGCGAGACTTAGGAATAACAAGGTAGAATTATATGTCGTAAGTGAGCAGTGCGAACAACACGTGAGAGTTATTCGTGCGTGATTCATTATTGGGTAGTATGACATGTCGCTAAGCTCTATATCAGTAGGGGTAGATAGTGTGATATGCATGGGTGTAGTGGAGGGTACGGTTATCCATGTTGTGATACACGCATGGAGCCAAGAGGTCTTGACATACAAAAAGGCCTTTAAATAGGCTAGAAACACAGATGAAAGTAAGAGAAATTTGTGTACAAGGAGGATCTAACAAAACATTAAAGGAAGGTAGTGGAATCAAGACACCGTAAAGTGAGGAACAAGTGGAGAGTTGGTGGAAGTGGAAGGCCAACGTCTTGCAATGGCTAGAGGTTTAAAGAAGGTCTTCATGAGGTTTAAATAATGTAGAAAGCTTCCCAAATTCGTGCTTGATAAAGATTGCCTGAAATTTGATACAAAGGTGGCACCATATCCTCTCCAATGGTTTTGTATCTTCTTGGACTTGTGTAAAATATTTTTGGGTAATTTTGGGCTTGGATCTTCAGCCCATTTATTGAGAATACAATCTTAAAATATCTCCTTAGTAGTCCATATGTTAGCCCACGATGTCTTTGGTGTTGGACAACATAAACTCCATAACAATGTGACGTTTTAGCGCTTGTTGTCGTTATCGCATCTGTTGCATTGTCTTGACCATTTTCGGATGTTTTGATCAGTCACTCTTCAAATATGCATTGATATTTGAATGTAGACTTCGAGTTCTTTGTCCTGTAAGTGAAGATGTAGGAATGGTTGGCATGGTATGCTCGATGCCAACTTCTTGTCCTCCAATAGCGTTCATACCATCGTCTTGCTTCTCGTTCGCACTTTGTTTGTCATTGTCCATGTCTTGGTTGATGACCTCATCATTGCCTCTCCCTTTCGAAGATTTTGCCCTCAAAACTTTTTTACCTACATCGAACGGATCCAAGTCAGCATCATTAAACTCAAATGATATGTGGTACTTACATTGGTGTGTGAGGATGTGATCATCATCGTCTTTATGCTCGTTTTGTATGCGACATGCTTGCTCTCGTGATTCTCCTTGATCGAATGGTTCATCCTTCTTGATTTTCTTTGGAGTTAAAGTGGTTGTATTTCTTGAATCCTTCATGGTTTGATGGTAATGATGATCTTCTCCATATAGTCTTTGAGCTTGAATGTTTCTTTAAGATGTCCATGCTTTCTTTGTGTCAATTTCCTCTTCACTAGAGTGTAACACCTGCAAACTATGGACAAATTCTAGAGGAACAAACACATGAGTGTAGCAAGTGCACCCTTTACAATCCTCGTGAATGTATTCATTTTGAAAAATCCCCATGTGGTTCTCACTTTGCGATCTATACTTGTTGAAACAAGAATCGTAAACAAGAATAAAAATGGGAACGAGTTTACTGGTTGTTGTTCCTAGTTTATTGCATATCAACCACATGTGAGTCTTTGGGATGTCAGGTGGCCATTTATGTTTCTTGCCGGGAATCTTGAGCTCCACGATTGTATTCACATACATATCCTCTATTTTTAGATCTTTTCCAAATTCACTATGGCCATGGTTTGAGACATGTCCCATTGTATTCCACCTTTGTCCCATGCATCATTGGGCACATTTTTTCCAACACCTTTGCGTTCGTCCAAGCTTGTCATCTCATTCATGACCACTCTTCCGAACACGATGTTGGTATCTCTAACTATGTATTTGGTCATCATATTTAGGTTTACTATTCGCTCAAACTTGATATCAAGATTGTAGAGACGTAATTCTTGCAATGTAATAGAACTTCCTAGGACAACAAACACATTAGTGTAGTATGTGTATCCCTTGATATCATTATAGATGTAAGCGTTTTGGAATGTCCGCATTTGATGCTTAAGTTTTATACCACACTCCTCGACACATGCATCATAGACAAGAATAAAAATAGGAACGAAGTTACCGGTTGTTCCTCCATGTGTTTGACTTATGATCCATGTGTAGTCGTTGGTGGTGTCATTTGTCATCGTCGAAGGTTTGGTCAGAAACCTGAAGGCATCATTTCCCTTATTGGATGTAACTCCAATTTGTTCAAAAATGGTAAATCGTACCGTTCCTATGCCCCATTCGACTTTGGCCAAGTCCACGTTAGTAGTCACTTTCTCGGATATGTTGCATGCCTCTTCGATGTTTTCCATCACTTTCTTATTGTTGGAGTCCTCATCCATGTCCTTGATTTCGAATTCATCTTTCTTGATGTCATGCAACTCTTCATTCGCATTCACAATACTTTTGGGTACTTCTTTGATCACGAGGTCGAGATCCTCATCTGTTTCCCTTTCTTTGGTCATGTACTCGGTCATCGTTTTGGACATAACTTTGAATAGAATTCTTACCCTGATAACACGCAATATATCATGGATTTCTATATGATTCGTCCGACATATTTACCTGATTTTATGATATCTCAGACGTTTAAGTGCGTGTTTAGCTTCGGTTTCGTTTTGGTTTAATCTTTACAGGTACTACGCATTACGAGCGGAAAAATGAGCGAAAACCAACCGAATCCGGAATCAGAAGCAAGAACCGATCGTTTCAGAGCATTCCGAAATGATCATTTTGCCTCTCGGACAAGAACAGAAGATTTACTCCAGAAGGAGAAACCGATCGGTTCATTGTGAGAGAACCGATCGGTTCGATCAGCGGAAATTGAAGAATTGCTCAGAAATTTGAACCGATCGGTTCACCATAATAAGAAACGGTCGGTTCTCAGGCGAAGTTTTTGGAAACATTCCGATTTCGACCAAAACAGAAAGAAATAAAAGGGAGAAATCTTCTGGGTTTCAGGGCATTCCGAATTTTGAGCAGAACAATCACCCAAGAGCACAGAAAAGAGGGAGATTATCAGGAAGCAAGAGATTGGAGTAGAAGACGGAGATCACGAAGCCGAGAAATCGACTAAGAGTTTCTTCCTTATTCTATTTTACAATGTCTTGTTGTATTGATATGAACCTTGTCGTTTCGATGCGTAGCGAGTAGTCCCCTTGCTGCGGGTTAGGGATTTGCTATATAGGGATCTATTTTTTTTTTAATTCTAGACTCTGTTGATTTATTTATTCTATTCGGTTTATTGAGTTGAGATTAATGCTTTTGATCCTGTTGGCCACTTGATTGAATGAACTTAGAGTTTTAATTCGCATAGACATATGGGATTCTAACCTGTAAATAACTCAATAAATAGAACATGTATTGCATTGAGAGATGAATATTTGCCTAGGGATTATGATAGCGTTCGTTCATGCATCCAGGGTTTAGACTATTGAATCAAGAGATTAGTAGGATAAAACCTGGATAGTGAGGTTAGACTCGAGAGAATTAATTTCTATTATAGAGCTTGAATTCCCCGAATTGGATTTATGAATTACAGAGATCTGCATCTTTAGAGAAGATCCTTGCATGTAAAGCAATCTCGAAACCTGCAGTGTTTACCTTTCATAGTTACAACCGTTTTAGTTAATTGCTTTGTTCTCGACATTTCATTCTCCACATTCCTATTATTTTTCTTAGATTTAGATTTGGATTTGGGTTTAACTCCTTTGCTTAATTTTGTCCCTGTGTTCGACCCTAGCTACTACACACGATCCGTACACTTGCGGTTAATTGTTGAGTCTAGGATATTATAACTTGATCGAATTTATTCGCCTACTTCTGACATCAAGTTTTTGGCGCCGTTGCCGGGGACAATTTAGGCAACAGGATTAGATCCTATCTAGTCTTGATCTTTTTGTTTTTCTTTTTCTTAAGTGATTTCTCACGTTTTTTTTTTCGTTTATCTATTGTTTATCGTTGTGTGCAGGGTTTCGTAGTGCATGACCAGAAGTGCTGGGACGTCAAACCTAGTGCCTTTTGATCCTGAACTTGAAAGGACCATTACCCACATCCGTTGACAGCAGGAAAAATACCTCGCCCTCTACACGTATCCACACCTCGGGATGGATTCTAACGGTTGGAACTTGTCTGCTAGGACTCGAATCTCTATTCGATTTGTGCTTCGAGAAAAACGGACTTTGATCACACTCTCAACCTTTTGGATCTCACCAAAAACTGCTAAAATGTTCTAAAGTCGGCTCACCTTATTAGGGTTTTTAATCTCCCTTTTATAAAGTGATTTAACCCTAATCCGGTTTAATTTCGGAAAAACTGAGCCCGGAACGGACGGTCCAGAAAAGCACGTGGACCGTCCGTTCCAGCACGTAGAACGGACGGTCTGCTCACGTGGACCGTCCGTTCCAGACTTTCGGGAATGGACAATCCGTTCTGGACCGTCGGGTCTGGCACGGCGGACCGTCTGTTCTGGACTTCTGGTCCGTCCGTTCCAGACTCTTCCGTCTTGGTTTTTCCGTCGTTTTCTCGTGCGTTTTGTCCTTCCCTGCGTGTGTGACCCTGTAGGCTCATTCGATATAGCAGTATAACCCGAAATCTCTATTTCGGATATACAAGTCATAGGCGGTCTCTAGCAAGACACTATGACTACCTATCTCGAATAGAGTTTGTTCGTGATCTTTACGAACGCCAGAGATGATTCCGGTTGATGATCCTTTTGTATCGTGATATCATATGTCGAACATAAGGCATGGACAAGCCACCTTATCTGATTTGACTGCTTTCTCGTTCACTGAGTTCGACTGTCTGAAATAGACGACGTTCGTCTATAGTGCGGCCACACATTTCTACAGTCTCGCTCACACAAGGGATCCAGCGATATCTCTCTCTTTTACGAGAGGTACAAATCCCGTCTTGACTATCTACAATCCAGTACATGATTTGTTTCGTACCTGATACACGTCTTTATAGTCCTCCTGTTACGCAGGACGTTTGACGTATTCAAAGCACGCAACTCCTCATGTTGGATTCCGTAGATATCTCAGGTCTTAGGATCCAATCATGGAACCGCCATATGAGATTCAAGTCATGACGCTAGTCCATGTGACAATCTCATGCGGGTCAATCCAGTATTCCGTTCTTCAACGAATACCTATGACAGTGATCGTATCTAATACCTATGATCATCGCTATGATCATCAATCACACATCATACTAGTCTTATTATGTCATCATTCCCATAATGACACAAGACTAGAGAGTTTAGTATCATTCATAATGATACATGGATTTCATAACAGATCTAGTATGCAAGAACATGTAATGAATCAAATACTCTCATAAAACCATAGAAAGTATCAATACATCGAATGTATCTAAAGAAAGCTCATAAACAGTACATCATAGAGCACTAAACCAACAATTGGACCCTATGGTGGACTCCATACGGGTGTGATTGTATTTCCGTTGTGTCATGGACTTGACATCGGTAGTCACGAGAGTGACAGGCGCAGGAGACGTGCACGATCGCATGCGATGCAATGGCCAACGTCACGCGAGTGACGGGCGTGGATTCGCCCCTGGTCATGGACTTGACCAGGGTATACGGCTAAGCCCTATGGTGGACTCCATACGGGCGTGATTGTGATTGTTATTTACGTGCTTACTGTGTTTTACTTATTGCATGTGTTTTTATGGGAAATGTCGACTGTACCGTTCTCGTTGGGAACAGGATTTTCGGGTTCAACCTGGGTTACTCACTAAGCAGTTGTGCTTAGCCCTCGTGGTTTACATTTTTCAGATCACGAGGATTACGCCTAGCGCATCCGGCAGACGACGACCTGAGAGAGGCAGCATCATGTACGGGATTTACATTTTGGGGTTACGGGACTTGTATTTCCCGTATTTTGTACGGTTAAATTATAACTAATCGGACATGTGTTATTTTACGATACTAATCGCCTGTTGTATTTTCTGCTGCTTACTCTGGTTTATTTAAAATGTTTTTGGATTTCGTATTTTTGCTTCCGCATTATTATTATTTTATTACTATTGTCCATGTGGCACAGCCCGTATACTGTACACGGGTTAGTCCAGTCTCTCAGACCGAGTGCAGACCGACCCCGAAGACCGAACGTTCCACCAGATCCAGACCGTTCGGTCCGAAGACCAGATCGGTCGGTCTGTCGAACGTGATCCGACGTTCTCTTGTGGTCATAGGTCCAGACCAGTCGGTCCAACCCTTGGACCGGTCGGTCTGACCTAATTTGACCAAATTGGGAACAATCGTCGTCACGCGTAGACCGATCGGTCTACACTCTAGACCGGTCAGTCCACGCGACGGACAGACTTTGGATCTCGGTTTCGGGTCCTGAAAACTAGGGTTTTCACCCCCGTTTTGACGCACCATCAAACCTCCCAAGAACCATCGCTCATCCATGTATCATTCAACAATAAAAATCATCAAACAAGCATAGATCTCATGTTTACATGCATTCTAACCATTAAAACCATGAAAAACATGCAAAGATCTATAGTCTACATGCATTCTAACAATTAAAATCATGCAAACCTGCAAAGATCTATTGTTTACATGCACTTTAACAATTAAAATCATGCAAACAAGCAACATGCACAGTGATATACAGAGAACCAGGCTCTTATACCACTGTTGGGTTCCCTGCGGGTTCCTAGCATGCGATTTCATCGATCTAGGATTTGGTTTCTAGGTTTCATGCAGCGGAAGAAAAGATCTAAACCTAGCCAAACGTCACACAAAACCAATTGTTCAATAACCCGAAAGAACGTGTATATCACCGTGGGATTCGAATACTTACCTCGTTCTATCAAGATCTGGAAGTATCAATCGATCCAGGGCCTGTTTTAATCACCAAGAGTTGAAAGCACAACTCCTCTACACATATCCACACCAGCGGGATGAATTCCAACACTTTGGAACGTATCTGCTAGGATTTTGAAGAGAAAACGATGTCCTAGACTTGGAATCGATATTCCAGTGTTTAGAACTCAAGAGAAAGCTTCTTCAAAGCTCTAGGAAGTGTCTAGGATGTCTGAGGATTATTCCTTAGGGTTTGTAGCGGCTCCCTTGATTAATTAGGATTGCCCAAAATCCTAAAACGCGTAAAAGAAAATTATCCCGTAAGTCGGACCGTCCGATCTAGGTCTGGACCGGATGGTCTGACCTTTTACGCGGAACGGACGTTCCGCTTTTCGTCGCAGAATGGGCGGTCTTGACGCCTGTCCGTTCCGTCGTTCCTTTCTCGCGTTGTTCTCTTCACGTGTGATCCATCCCTAATGGTGTGTGATAACTCAAATCTAGGTATAGAAATAATGTTCAAGTGATAAAAACCTAGATACAGCGAATATCGCAAGGATACAAATCAACTGTAGTACCAGGGTCGAACACAAGGAATAGTTAACTCTAGGAACAAGACTCAACCAAGAATTAGATCAGGAAATATGAAATGAAGTATGTGAATATCGAAAATAAAGCAATAAACTAACTAAGTAAAATCAGATAACTAAACCACCGTAGCTTCGAGATAACCTTAACGCGCAGGGATTGTTTCTAAGGATGGAGAATCTATGAATATCGAACTCTAATCGGGGATCTCAAGTTTTATATTAGATTTGGCTCTCTCAAGTCCTAAATCCACTATCCAATAATTTAACCTATCGATCTCTCAATCTAATAGATTAAAATATCAAACGCGTTAATGATCACTGTCACAGTTCTTAAACCAATTAACCTATCTCTCAATAGTGTTAATCAATTTATTCGATGAATTCGTTCCGAATCTAATTTCAACTCTCTTTGTCAATCAGAATCTAAGATCAATCAATCAACACGCCAAGAAGATCAAAGCAATAAACTCAATTCAATCAAACCGACGAGTATCGATAACGTATTCTCAGAAAATAAAAACCAAACAAATCCCTACAAGGTTAAATCCCTAGCCACAGTGAAACGACTACTCGCTACCCATAACAACAAACGAGTTCAAATCAATAAAGAGAATCATGGAAAACAGATAGAGAAGAAACTCACAGCGATCTCTCGACGACCGTTCTTCAATCTCTGCTTCCGGAAACTCCGTCTTGATTCTCTCTCGAGTTCTCTGGCTTCTGCTGTGATCTCTCGATGATTTCTGAAGCCCAAGATGTCCTCTATTTATTTCTTTGGCGGCTAGGCTTCTTTCTATTCCGAAAACAAAAGTTCGGATGCAAAAATAGGAAGTTTTCTCGAAAACGTAACACGGTCGTGTTGAGTAGAACATGATCCGTGTCAATTGTCTGATCAAAACTTATGCGCTTCTGCATGGGCTGGACACGGGCGAGTTGTAGATCGACACGGCCGTGTTTGACGTCGACACGGTCCGTGTCAATTGTCTCTAAGAATTTCTTCGTTTCCTTGCCTTTGCACGGCCGTGTTTGAACTCGACATGGCCGTGTTCAAGTGCAACTCGAGCTGGAAGTGTCTTTATCGTTTGGTTCCGGTTCAATATGCTCCGAAGTCCTCGATTATGTTCCTCTGGTGTCCATAATGCGTCTATTACCTGTTCAATCACCAGAGAATGCAGAAGAAACAAAATCCAGTGCTAAAATGATCCCAAATGTCTAATAATACACAAAACCGATGCGAAAGTGCTACACAATGGGCTTTGAAATAGAGGAGAAAATCGTGTTATCAAACTCCCTCAGACTTATACTTTTGCTCGTCTCGAGCAAATATACGACGGAAAAACGCATGAGGGGGAAGCAAGCAGATGATCAATCAGAAATCTCCATGAGTTTCAAAAGTGAAATTTCTCTCCTGTATCGACTAACCTTGTATGAAATCAAACTTATCCTATTCAGATCTTCATTCCAACAAAATGAACACGACGAAATTCATTGCCCAAAACTTCAAAGGGGATTTCAAGTTATCTACCAAACACGTTTCTCAAACCTATTTATCGCTGCCTACAGGAATAATTCGGTCCACCTGGGTTTGAAATAAGTCTGAATATGGTAATGGAAAATCGAGATTCCAAAGATCAATATCAAATGCATTCGCCTTCTGTCGTTCTTATTCGAGATTTTTTTTTGTAATACGCATTGGACGAATGCATGATATGATCAAGGAAAACGAATGCAAGAACAGGGTATGGGTTTTTAAAACAGGGCTTACTTTCGCCTCGTGATGATTGCTGCCAGCCCTGGAATACTTGCCTATGTGTCTAGACGAGTCAAAAGAAATAAAGATAGAGCGAGAAAGAGGGCTCGCTAGACTATATAGGGCCTAATATTCCTGCAAATAGGGAACGGTTTTTAGGGAAACATATACGCTTGGGTTAGAAAGCTTTCATTCCCTCTTTCATCCTAGGCAATGACTCATCTCATAACCTATAGATCATTCCTCAGGTCAAGCTACCTTTTCGTATAAGTCCGACAATTCATTCGGGCGCTTAGATAACTAAGCCAGGTTCGTCTATACTCTCAAGAGATTTCTACTCTATCGCTCATGGATCTTCTAACTGATCACCTGAAATCGGGTTTTTTTTCGTGCATATGACTTATATGATCCTAAGCTATATGAATGCGGATGCAAAACCTAGAGACACGTCTATATGATTCTAGAGATGCTAGATGCTTATATGCGTGGAATGCGGCTACTGCTCTGTTTTTGTAGTTTTTCTATGCAGATTTACTAGATGATGTGCTAAAATGCATCAAGGATTGTCAAAATGGGAAAAAAATAGGTTGTGAGACTATCCTCCCCCAGAGTTGAACAAGACACTGTCCGCGGTGTCAAGTCGCCCTGGGAAAAGGGAAAACCAGCGAGAGAAACCAAAAGGGAACGGGGTAAAAGAATACTTAGTGTGAATGAATGGCGCGCTCCCTCACGGTACTCAAGGATCGAAGAAAAGGCTCAGACGAAATCTCACAGCTCTTAGCGTACGAGTGGAATGTGATGCGACCTTCTAAACACATAAAACAGTAGCACAAACCAAAGCAACGCAGCAAATAGAACAAGCACGAGTGATACATCGTCAAGTCTGAAAAGTACAACTGATAATCCCAAATAAAACAGACTGAAAATGCAAAAGCAAAAGAAAAAAAAAGGGAAAGGGGGAAAAGAAAAAGACTACCAAACGCTCACTGCTCCGGAGGTGGTGGTGGTGGTCCTGGCTGATAATAGTATGGCGAGTACGGGTATCCAGGTGGAAGGGGGATCAGAGGGGCGTCGATGTCAGCTGCATACCTCGCATCATAGCGGCGATGAAACTCCGTGGCGTATTGCGCCATCTGATGCTGCTGCTCGCAGAACTGCCTCTAAGCGTCGAACTCCGTCCGTATCATATCTCCAAAAGACTGGAGTTGAGCGTCGAACCCGTGCATAGTCGTCTCCGTACTATGTGTCCTCTAGCTGAGCATGTCAATCTGGGCAGAGTAGTCCGGAAATGAGTGAGTGCTCGGATCTGGTGGTGGAGAGGGAGGCATGTCGAAGGAGAAGTCCTCTGAAGGAAGAGGGTAGGACTGAGGAGCCCGAGAAGAGGAGGGCTGGTCAGCATCTGGCATGGCAGCATCGTCAACGGGGACATCGTCAAAGGGGGCTCGGAAGAGGAGACCGACCTGAGTGATCGGCGGTAGATGGGGACAAGGGAGATGTACTCGCTGGCGGTCACCATGATGGTCCAGATAGTTCCAGTGCCAGCGTACCGCTCGCTCGGAGAGATGGAACTTCTGGACCAACGCAACAATATCCAGGAGAGTGTGGCCTGGGATCACATCGTCTGAATAGAGTCCGACATTAATGCCCACACGACGAGCAATCATGGTGATGATGCCGCCGACGCATGTCTTGACGTCTGTCGGATTCCCTGGTTGAGCAAATGTCTCGAGATGCATCGCCATACGGGAAGCAAGGCATACTTCCTCCATTCCCCAAGTGTCGCCGTCGAAGGCGTTGCTCAAAGCCAAGCGAAGAAAACCAAGTTCCTGATGGTTCATCGTGCCGTCGGCAGCTCGGGCGAGGAGGCAGCTGGTAAGGAATTGGTGAAAATACCGAGCCACCGGGTGGCGGATCCAAGTCGCCTTTGCGGTTCGACTCTCGTACGATCGAGCAGCAATAGCCTGCCAAAATGCTTCCTGACGCTGAGGTAGAAAAAGAGAGAGCTTCGAAGATGTACCTGGCTCGATCCCGAGGATATCAGGGAATTGACGCACTGAGAGGCGATACTCGTTATTCCTCATCCGAAAATCCATGAAGACATTTGATGTGCTGCCATCGCTCGGAAAGTAGCAATGGATGGTAGAGAGGAACTCCATAGTCAAAGTCTTGAAACTCTTCTCATGTACCATCAGAAAACTCGACCACCCGAGCATATCAAAGATACGAACCAATTCATCATGGATTCCGATGCGATCTAGATCATCACCGAAAAACTTGGTCGGTTGTAAGCCTTGTTGTTCGAGTTTGAGGGAGACGGTCTTGGTGGTGTTGTCCCGGTGATTGATCCGAAGAACGCCCGGTTCAGGTCGGATCGGCGTGAGGTCGGTAAGCTCCATGATGGCGCCGCGGGAGGGGTCCAAGGTTCGTTGTCTGGGAGCGTGCGGCTGTACCGACGCTTCGGGACTTTTCCGGGACGGCCTTCGATTCGTCCTGTGTTCGCCATACTCGGAGTTAGGGAGGATGAGATGGAGGATTACCGGGTACAACCGAAGACGTCGCCGAAGTGAGGAGGCAATGGCGAGGTGGGGAGGCGGCGGTGAGGCGAGGATTCTACGAGGCGAAGTGGTGAGTCGGAGGGGACCGAAAGGGATCCGGTCGTGAGAGTATAGAGCGGCGACGGCGGGCGTAGGGCGGAACACGGCGACGACGACGAGGGGAGACGGAGAAGCGAGACGACACGAACGAGTCCTGTGAAAATAGATTTAAAAAGGCGAAAAAAACAACGACACGGTCCGTGTAGATTGAACACGGTCCGTGTCGGATGAGTCGAACACGGCCGTGTTGAAGTAGAACACTGTCCGTGTTAAATCTCTGTCAAAAATCCGTGAAGTGAACACGGCTGTGTTTAGTTCAACATGGGCCATGCGACCTTTACTAGAGGTATTTCTCTTCTCCGCAAGTGTTTAACCTTTCGTTTGACTATCTCTATAGGTTCTTCTTTGTAAGTCCCGTCCGGTTTTAACTCAAGCGGTTGATAATCAATAACATGATCAGGGTCAGGATGGTACTTTCGAAGCATGGACACGTGAAACACATCATGAACTTGTGACAATTCTGGGGGTAATGCAACCTTATAAGCCACTGTCCCTATCTTACTCAATACCTTGAAAGGTCCAATGAATCTGGGTTTTACCTTCCCAACCATCCCAAAACGGGTCTTTCCTTTGGTTGCTTGGACTTTGACAATACTTCATCATTCTCTTGAAAGGTCAAGTCACGTCTATCCTTATCTGCGTAACTTTTCTGTCTATCCTGTGTTGTTTTCATTTGTTTATGAATAATCTTAATCTTTGTTATGGTTTCATCTACTATATCAGGAACCAACAATCGTCTTTCCCCAACTTCTGTCCAGCAAAGAGGCGTCTTACAAGATCTCCCATATAACGCCTCAAAGGGTGATATCCCGATACTTGAATGAAAACTGTTGTTGTAAGCAAATTCCACAAGTGGTAAGTGACGATCCCATTCTCCTCCCCAATCCAATACACACGCACGTAACATATCCTCTAGCGTATGTATCGTTCTCTCTGATTGTCCATCAGTTTGGGGATGATAAGCGGTACTCAATTGCACCTTAGTGCCCATAGCCTCTTGAAAATTGTTCCAAAATCTTGAAGTAAATCGTGGATCTCTGTCCGACACAATACTAGTGATGTCGATCTAGGGAGTGATCTAATCTTGTTTTATTTTCCTAGATACAACTACCGCAAGTGCACGGGTCAATTGTAGTATCTAGGGTCGAACAAGGGACACGTGGACATTAATGGTACAATTAAGGGTTCTACTCGGTTTCGGTCGGGACGATAATTTTGAATGGTGATGATGGTGATTAAATGTAAATATTATTTAAAGCAAATACAAACAACGATTTTAACAAAATTTAATTAATACATTGTAGGTTTCAGGATTTTTCGGATTATGTAAGGATCGTTTCTAAAGATATATTTCGGTAACTATGATCATAATTTAGAAAATTCAAGTCCGTATTTGTAAAGGATTAGCCTCTGAGTCTCACCTTATTTTCTAGGAATTTATTCTACCGATCTCTCGGTTCTGAATAGATTAAAATTCCTAAAAATCATAAAATCCGCTATCATAATTTCTAGGATGTAATCATCTCTCGATGCGAAAATTACTCAATCGAATAAATGATTTCCGAATTCAAATTTCATATCTCTATGTATATTTAAATTCTAACTTCAACAATTCAATTGGCCAAAATGAATTGTAGCATTAAAATCCATTTATTCAATCTAAATTATAAAACCATAGTTACTAAATTAATTAAAACGTACGATCCTTACAAACCGTTCAATCCCTAACATACAATGATAAAACTACTCACACATGATAGAAATCACAACAACAAAAATCCAAGAAGAATTCATAAATATAAAAGACAGAGAAAGAGAATTCTCAATGTTTTTTTTTTCAGGTAGGGCGAATCTGTTCTTCCTTCTCTCTCACGATGTTCTCGTCTCTCTCTCTGCAAGTCTCTCTGCGATTTACTCCATCTGTCGAATATGTTCTCTCTGCCTCTTTTTCTCTGGAATTCTGCGTGCCTCTCGGTTCGTTGATTGCTCCGCTTTTAAAGAGATATCGATGAGTGTGCATCATTTTCAATGCATTTAATTGGTATGTCGTCCGAGTGCGTTTTTATTTCGAATCCATCGGATTTGTCTCTGTCGAGTGCTTGATTTCTGGAAAAGTTGTCGAACAAGTAACAATTGGAGGTGGCTTAATTATAATCACGCGACCGTTTGTCTTTTTCCTATGATTGCCAGCACTCCTTCTCATCTATTATTATTTAATTACTTATTCATATACTTACATATATATATACACGTTATACAGACATATAACTATTTATATATACAAGCATATAAATAGTATAATATATAGTAAGATATATATTATAAATATGTAATATATTTACATATATTAAAATGCACACTCGCTCGTTATTATATGTGTATATATGAATAGTATTTTATATATGTATATAACACGTGTAAGCATATCTATTAATATACATTCATACTATATCATATATATACATGTTTATATGCATGTACACGCACATATATCTATATTATATATATATATATTAAAGTTTACATATATAAACACACACATTAATTATATGCATAGATAAATATACCGCATGCATATATACATATACATATATTTATATATATTTGTATAATATATATACTATATATATTCAACGGATAATATATATATAGATTATACACACGAATATATTTGTTTTCCTATTTACTCGTTTTTATCTGATTTCCTTGAGGATGCAACGTTTATATTTGAATCTTCATTCTTCCTGCAAAATATCGAAAACATCGAAATCGGTGTAAAATTGTACCGAATAGTACCTATAAACATATAAATCTCGTGAAATAAAATAAAAATTGTATACAAAAATATATTAATATATACATATTATCAAACTCCTCCAAACTTAACGTTTTGCTCGTCCTCGAGCAAACTAAATCCCGAAAAACTGATGAATAAAATTAATACTAAAAAGAATCGTAGAAATAGATTAGAGATTGAACATGTTGCTAACCAAGAACGAAATCAAAGACATTCTATACGGCGTTTCAATCTATATGACAATATGAGTTAGAGACGGGGTTTGTTATTTAGAATTCTTCCGGATTTCGATCAATCTTTATCAAACATGTTTTCAAATATCTCATATTCTCATTTTTCTTTTTAATACTCTTCTGAAAAAAATTGTCCCTTACTTCTAGGACGTTGAAGTTGTCGAGCAGAATCTTTTTTTGCCCTTTTTTTCTTAAACACACATATGTACATATATCTACATGCTCGACCCACAACTTAGATCCGAGCCTAAGAGCACACATCACTACAAAAATGCAATGCATATGCGACGAAAATATCCGTCGCACAGCGAACAAATATCCGTCGCAACAACTTCATTGCGACGGATCACGACGGGGACAAATCTGTCGGTACGGAGCTGTCGCAAATTTGTTTCGGTCGGTTAACCGTCGCACAAATACGACGGAAAACAGTAGTCGTTATCCGTCGTTATTTTACCGACGGATAAGAAGTTCGTCGTAGACCGTCGCGTTTCTGTTTGTCGCCCATTGCGACAGACTGGTCCGTAGCAAACTTTACTGACGGAATATATCCGTCGTGTATGCGTCGTTTTCTTGATTTCCGAACGTAACGACAGATTATGGTCCGTCGCACTGAACTGCGACGGATTACGACCGATTAAATCCGTCGCGAACGTTGTAAAAGTAATTAAAAAAATCAAATAAATTTATATTTAATTTTAATATTATAAAAATTAATTTTAAAAACAAATTTATAAATTAGAAACAAAACGAATTAATTAAAAACAAAACAAGATTCATAATTCAGAAAAAAAGTATAATACAATAATTTAGAAAGAGTTATAATACAAAGATGTCTATGGATCATCCGGTGTATCATTGCCGAGATTGGCGGGTGCATCCTCCGGATCGTCCTCGGGATCATCTGGCTGCCGAGATGTCGTCGGAAAGCCGTACTGGTCGAATATAGGCGGCATGAACGGTGTGAGGCGCTGCATCATCTCCTCGAAGCGTACGATCCTCGCTTCGGTCTCGGAGAGCTTCTGTAGCTTCTCCCGATGTTTCTCGAACTCCTCGATCTTCGCCCGGGCCTCTGCCAGTTCTGCAGTCGTCCGCTCTTGGGAGCGTTTCAACTCTTCCACTTCACGCGTTAGCGCGACATGTTGAGTAATCGCCGGAGCAGAAGTTTCTCCCCCGCCCAGTTGGGATGCCAAGGTGCTGACACCATAGATACGGCCCTTGGCATCCGGATGGACAATCTATACAATAAACCAAAAATTAGCATACAATCATATATTTTTAAAATTCAAAACTATTAATTTTATAAATATTTACCTCAAGATATAGGCTGTTAACTTCGGTTGTCGAGAGTTGTGTAGAAGCAGTACTCTCGTCCATCTGGGAGACTCTATCGTCGATCTTGGACTGCACCAACTCCTCGATCTGCTGGACCCGCTCATCCACATATGTACCGTTCGATCGACGGTGTGTGTCCTGAAGAACTCGTAGAATCGACGG
The DNA here is from genome assembly GCF_000463585.1 of Tarenaya hassleriana. Classification (NCBI taxonomy): domain Eukaryota; kingdom Viridiplantae; phylum Streptophyta; class Magnoliopsida; order Brassicales; family Cleomaceae; genus Tarenaya; species Tarenaya hassleriana. Next base: position 17,878 of record NW_010966612.1, read on the forward strand.
TTCTACACCTTCTTTTTGAGCCTAAAAACAAAATAATTATAATTACAAATAATTTTAAATAAATATAATTATTAATATAAAAGTTACTTACTATATCCATTGCGATTCTGGCGAAAGATCTTCTACCCACGGTATAAGTTGCTAGTGCGCGGTCCCCCACAGATCGAGACCGTCGGTTGGCTGAGGCGATCCGACTCTTCTTTGCTGCATCATCTGAGTCCCAGTGAGCCAGGAGGAGGTTCCAAACACCCTCGCTCATCCACAACGGCTTGTTTCGACTTTGACCCGACTGATAGATCGCATCCTGGAGTCGGTTAGCCAGCACTTCCTTCCAACCCGCATAAACCATGTCGTGGTGGCACTCCTCCCAATAAAAAGCTTGCTGCAATAAAAAATTAATGTTAATAAAACAATAAATAAAATTAAAAGAATAGTTTGAATTTGAAAACTTACCGCAAATGCACAAAACCACGCTCCAGAGTCGCTGGAGGGACACGAATGATACTGAGCCAAGGACCCTGAAAATCACTCTGGAAGGTGCTCACAATTGTCTGGGAATGACGACCGAACCTATACGAGTATATAAATATACTTAGTTATATAACTGTAAACGTTAATATAAAAAATGGAAATGAATTGTTACAATGTTCCTTACCATAAAGTACCGCTGGTTCGCTCTGGGCTAAGGTGCGGTCTCGTCGTACGACGATCCTCGGATGCGAGTATTTCTCAGAGTGATACCGATGAATCACGCGAACAACCTTCATGTGAAGGTTGCTGCGTGGATTGACCCGTGAAAGGTTTATCCAAACGAGGTGTGGGTACTGGGGGCTGCTGAGAAGTAGGGGTAGAAGGACTAGAAACACCGGATCCTCGTTCGCGATATCGGAGCTACCCGATCTACTCCCGGAATGTGACTGACTCATCTACATATTGAAACCCTAAACCCTTTAAACCGTAAATCGTAACATCTAACTTGATAATTGAAACCTTATAAAAGAGAATTGAAACCCTAAATCTGAAACCCTAAAAATGAAACCTTAAACCCTAAACCCTAAATCTGAAACCCTAAAAATGAAACCCTAAACCCCAAACAAAACCCTAAATCTGAAACCCTAAAAAAGAAACCCTAAACCCCAAACGAAACCCTAAATCTAAAACCCTAAAAATGAAACCCTAAACCCCAAACGAAACCCTAAAAATGAAACCCTAAACCCCAAACGAAACCCTAATTCTGAAACCCTAAAAATGAAACCCTAAACTCCAAACGAAACCCTAAATCTGAAACCCTAAAAATGAAACCCTAAACCCAAACGAAACCCTAAATCTTAAACCCTAAACCCCAAATGAAACCATAATCCCTAAATTGATAATTAAAACCCTAATACCGAATTGAAACCCTAATACCGAAACCCTTAATCAGAAACCCTAAATCAGAAACCCTAAACCCCAAAGAAACCCTAAATCTGAAACCTTAAAAAAACCCATCAAATCTCTATCCTAAACGGTGAAACAGATTTCGAAACACCAAAAACAATCCAAAACCAGACAAAATCACTCCATAATTCGCCGAAAATCATCCACAAAAGCCGAAAATTTTCGGATCTTAGGATTTTCGCACAAATCTCATCGAAACCCTAAAGGAAAAGCTTCAGCGAATCATACCAAGGGAGAGAGGAAAGACTTACCTCGCACGGTGTCGGACAGGTTGTCTTGAACGGTGGGTGGCCGGAAATCGCAGCGATTACCGGAAATCGTAGGGAGAGAAGTCACCGTTTTCGCGTCGAGGCGGAGAAGAAAGAAGAGGAATCCCGATATGTATTATAAGTTACGACGGAACTTAACCGTCGACATCCGTCGCTAATGTTTGAACACGTGGCCATTAGCGACAGATTATCTTATTTAACGACGGACTCTGTCCGTCGCACATGGGTTTAAAATTTTTCAAACAAATTTGCGAAAATTTCAAAAATAAAGGGCGGAAAAATACCGACGGATACGGATGGATAATATCCGTCGCAAAATAGAAAAATAATTAAAAAATTAAATTTAAAAAAAAATAATACACACACATTACATAATTAATCAAATGAATCATACGATGATGTTTCCGTTGTTTCGGGATTGGTGTCTTCGCTGCTATCACCTTCCTCATCGAGGTTTCCAATTTCTAGTTCTTCAAATATCTCTTGTTCCACTACTAGCCTCTCCACATCAATTGTTTCCGCGACAGCTATAACTGTGTATTCGTCCTGTAGCGGGCTTTGTTCCACTGATCCGTCATATGTAATAGTCCCTCTTGGATTAATCTTGATAACGGCCTTCCAATCGATGTCACTTCTTCGCATTTTATCTCTTGGATAAGTGATAAAACATACCTGATCTGCTTGGGATGCCAGTATAAAAGGGTCGTATTTTCTATATCGACGGGAGTAACAAATATCAGTGATCCCTGATTTGTTGATCCGTATTCCGCGTCCCGGCGTCGGATCAAACCAGTCATATCTGAAAATCATCACTTTAAGTCCAATATGACCCGGATATTGTACTTGGAAAATTTGCTGAAGAATGCCATGGAAATCTGGTTCATCATCCGATGCACAGTAACTCGAGCCTTTCACGCATATACCATAATTTGTCGTCGAACGATGTTGCCCATGTTCATATGTATGAAATAAATATCCTCTCGTAGAGAACATTGGCCAACATTTGACCAGCCGAATGGGACCTTGAACTAACTCGTGTAACCACAATGGATGATCTTCTTGCGATGATTCAATCTGTAAAAAACAATTGACCAACAATTTGGCATGTGATTAGTGTTATTCCCTATACGATATTATTTAATTTACTTATTCGGTTTACGTACAAATTCTTTTAACCAGGTTGCGAATCCGTTCTCTTTAATCTGACTTAATTGATCATCATTCACATCACCGTACGTATTGAATACCTGATCATCAAAAATCCTACAAAAAACCACAATATAAATTATATAAGTTTAACTGACCATTCAATTAAAAATTAAATACGTATATACGCACCTTTCGAACGGTAGAACTTCTTCACAGTTCAACAAAACATACGTGTGGACGACATGGTAATCTTTGTCCGTTAAATGTGCATCGAATTCTCGACCACCACATCGTCCTTTTCTATAGAAACATTGCGGGATATCCATGACAACATTTCCGTACTCCGGTCCATCTACGGTGTGAAATGATATGTTTGGTTGTTTATTCTTTGTTTGCACTTGATCTTCAAAATAATACGAGGTAAAGAATGATATTTCTTCGTTTATATATTGCTCTGCAATGCTTCCTTCAACAAACGCCTTTTGTTTCGCTTTTTGCTTCAAGTGGTACATAAAGCGCTCAAACGGGTACATCCATCTACAACAATTGCATAATAAATCTACGTATCCATTCATATACATAATTCAAATCATATAGACAATATTAATGTATATACGTACCTAAACTGAACCTGACCGCTGAGTTCCACTTCTCGTGGCAGATGAATTGGCAGATGTTCCATCACATCAAAAAAAGATGGTGGGAATATCTTCTCTAAATTGCACAAAATTAGAACAATATTTTGCTTCATCAAGTGGATGTCTCCATTTTTCAATGTCTGACTACAGATTTCCCGGAAAAAGTTACTAATTCCTACGGTTCAAAAACATGAGGGTATAAATACAATATCAACATATAACTAAAGCACACGTGTAAAGATCTTAAGTAATATTAAAATCGCTACTACGAAACTAAACATACCTGATATAGCTTGGTTGACATGTTCAGGAAGTATCTCTGCAAATGCAATAGGTAACAATCGTTGCATGAAGACGTGACAATCATGACTCTTCATACCTGTTAACTTTTTTCCTCCGAGGTCAACACATCGCGAAATATTTGACGAGTAACCATCAGGAAATTTCACATCTTCCTGTAACCATCTAAAAAAGTTCATCTTCGCTTCTCCAAACACACGGAAAATTGGTACCGGCGCCTTTTCATCAGGTGTAAGTTCCAAATCCTTCCTCGAACAAATCAACCCTATATCCTTCCTTGAGTTGATATTGTCTTTTGTTTTCTGAGCAACGTTCAACACTGTATTAATGATGTTATCGAAATTTTTTTTCCGATATGCATAACATCAAGATTGTATCGTAATTTATGATGTCTCCAATATGGCAATTCCCAAAATATACTCTTCTTATGCCAGTTGTGATAATCACCATATCCTTCAATCGGTAAATGACCGTTACCACCAACCACTGATGTAGTAGATAATCCATGTGACTGAACACATTCTTCGATTCGTTCAAGTAAAATTTCATCCCCAATATGTTCAAGTGGCGCAGAATCAACAACAACTATATTTCTTCGAAAATTCTTCTTGTTGCGTCGTAACACGTGATTTCTTGGTAGAAAACGCCGATGGCTATCAAACCAACTCATTTTTCGTCTGTGCTGCAACCAAAATGCATCAGTTTCATCCATACAATATGGACACGCTAGACGACCATGTGTTGTCCAACCTGACAACATAGAGTAAGCTGGAAAATCACTAATCGTCCATAAAAGAACTGCTCGAAGCAAAAAATTCTGCCTCACCGACACATCGTATGCAGTGACACTTACACTCCATAACTCATTCAACTCTTCTATCAACGGTTGAAGAAACACGTCTAAACTTCTTCTAGGATGTGTAGGTCCTGGAACCAGTACTGAGAGGAACAAAAACTCTCTAGTCATGCACATTCCGGGTGGTAGGTTGTACGGTGTTAGAATCACCGGCCATACAGAGTAGTTCCGACCCGACATTCCAAATGGATTAAACCCATCTGTGCATAACGCTAGATAAACATTTCTAGCGATTAAACCCATATGTGCATAACGCTAGATAAACATTTCTAGGCTCTTGAGCAAAATCAGGAAATACCTGTTGGAAATTTTTCCATGCTAACCCTTCTGATGGATGATGCATTTCCCCTTCTAGAGTACAATGTTCGCCGTGCCACCTCATATGTGATGCGGTTTCTCAGACTGATATAATCTCTTCAATCGATCTGTAATAGGCATATAAAACATTCTTTTCAATGGAATCAACTTGCCTTTTTTGGATGTTTTTTGTCGTGGCCGATACCGATCATTCCCATAGAACCGACATTGCATCAATTCTTCGTCGTCCTTCCAAAAAATCATGCAGTTGTTTTCGCAAACATCAATCTTTTTATACGGTAGTCCCAACTTCCGCATCAGACTCTTCGTCTCATAATACGATTCTGTTGCAGTATTACCTTCTGGTAGATATTGTTTGAACATCTGACTAAACCCATCCATACATTTCTCCGGAATATTGTAATCAGTCTTTATGTTCATCAATTGTGACGACAACGACAATCTCGATAGACCTTCAATGCATCCTTCATATATTGGAGTGCCCGATGTATTAAGGATCTCGTAGAACCTTTTAGCTTCGAAATTTGACTCTTCTTCCTCCCCGTAAGACGGCTGACCGACATTGGGAAACGCATCAATCATCATTTTCTGAATACGGATTTCTTTCTCCTTGTTGAAATTCGTTTGGCTGCTCATCGATAATGACTTGATTAACTACATCATATGAAGATGTCGTGTCCAATGAGCTAGCCAAACAAAATAATTGGACATGAACTCTCTTCGGTATAGATGATTCCAGACTTGCTGAATACACTGTCATTTCGTATTTTCACACTTCACACACGGACATAGAAGTTTCGACCTTTCGATATATGACGGTTGAGATGTAACAAACGTCATAAACGCTTGCAACCCTTCTTCAAAATCTTTGCATATTTGATTTGTGTATGGATCTATTCTTTCATACATCCATCTTCTTGCATTGAAAGATATTTTTTTGGTGTTTTTTTCGTTTGATGTATGGTGATCTAAACGTGCGGCGGGGTAATATTGTTGCGATTGCGACGGAATTGCGACGGAATTGCGACGGAATTGCGACGGCATTCGCATTTAACACGTTTTTCACCTACCATGCGACGGATACCGACGGACAACCAAACCAACAACGGAATACGACCGTTTGCGACGGACATTCTGAGCCAAAAAAACACGTTTCTTACCTAACTATACGACGGAGATGGTGTGTCGGATATCCATCGCTAAAAACGACGGACTGCGTCGAACTTTTCCGCCGTAACACTTGCGACGGATAATACGGTCGGTATCCGTAGCCAATAGTTACGACGGATGGTCCGTCGTATAATTCTGTCGGAAATCCCTCGTTTTCGGTCGCAAAGAGTTTGCGACGGAATAGTCCGTCAAATTCCGTCGTCTTATGTTGCGACGGAAACCTACGGATTACGTCGGATTGTTTTCCGTCTGTATTCCGTCGTTAGTTAATTTTAGTGCGACGGACATATCCGTCGGAATGTCCGTCGTCTTTTACCGCTTTTTTTGTAGTGCATGTCCCCGAATGATATTCATTAAGGAGATAATGACAGAGAAGTGTTGGGATCTTATTAGAAGAGTTTTTTTGTTTGACTTTGACGGTAAAAATCGTTCCGAAATTCTGAATACCAATTTACCCCATGTTCTAACTAATTCTATCATAAAATTGATCTATCGAATCAAAATATCCTCGATAATTCGTTCTATACGGGTCACAAAATATCTCAAACAATCTAACTCTATCGATTCAAAACACACACATGTACGTATATATACACACAATTGGAAATTTTTTTTGCATATATCTATGTATATGTACATATTACCTTAAAAATACGATTATCGATGTAATTGACTATCGAATCTCTCCCCCAAACTTGAACTGAACACCGTCCTCGGTGTTAGCTCGCCTCGTGGTCGAGAAGCGACTCATGATATGTAGGAAAGAATGGAAAAGAGGGAGATACTTAGCTGTTCTTGTAGAGCTTTGTTCATTTGTTTCGGAGAGTTTGGAGTTGTGTTGCCCTCGGTTGTTGTTTTCTATCTGAGCTTTAAGAGAAATTTCAATTGCACACAATATATTACAAAAATGAAAATAAAACAAACCAAATACAAAGGATATGTGATCGGGGTCCCTCCCGACAAGGGCTCGTTTAGGGTCGTGAGCTTGACCTTCTCGATTCAGTTCTCGGACGGGTCAGAGAGAGGAAGTATGCCTCTCTCGGTGATCGGGAATGCCAGATTGTACAGCTTGACTCTTTGGGCATTGAAACGTCTTTCACCGTGTATGGACCGGACCATCGGGATTTAAGCTTTCCTGGAAATAAACACAAACGTGAGTTAAAAACAAGGACTTGGTAATTTACCTTGAACGATCGTCGGAGAATGTGACGATCATGCCATTTCTTCGTGCGTTCCTTGTAAATCCTCGCATTCTCGTATAAGTCAAGATTGATCTCATCAAGGTGGTGCAGTTGTAGAAGGCGTTTCTCCGTTGCTGTCTTCATATCATAGTTCAGCGCCTTCACCGCCCAGAACGCCTTGTGCTCAAGTTCTACGGGTAGATGACAAGATTTTCCGTAGACAAGCTGGAACGGAGTCATCCCATGGGAGTCTTGAAGGTTGTTCTGTATGCCCAAACCGCATCATCCAACTTTTGTGACCAATCCTTTCGCGAGCGTGATACTGTCTTTTTTAGTATGGTCTTGATCTCGCGGTTAGATATCTCAACTTGGTCGCTCGTCTGTGGGTGGTATGGAGTAGTTATGCGATGTTGCACTCCGTACTTCTTCAGGAGTTGTTCAATCACCCGGTTGACGAAATGAGTTCCACCATCACTTATGACAACTCGGGGTACACCAAATCTTGGAAAGATGGTGTACTTGAACATCTGAAACACTGTCTTTGCATCATTCTTCGAACTTGCAAGTGCTTTGACCCACTTAGTGACGTAGTCAACAGCGACCAAGATATACACATTCCCGCAGGTTGATGGGAATGGTCCCATGAAGTCAATTCCCTAAACGTCGAATGGCTCAACCTCGAGGATGTACTGTTGTGGCATATCGTGACGACGGGAAATGCTTCCCGTTCTCTGGCATGAATCGCAGGAGGAGACAAACTGATGCACATCTTTGAACAACGAGGGCCAGTAAAACCCGGAATGCAAGATCTTCACAGCGGTTTTCGATGTAGCAAAATGCCCCGCGTAATCAGAAGAATGGCAATGGGCGATGACGCTCTGAATCTCCTCTTCTGGTATACATCGCCTGAATATCCCATCCTTTCCTCGCTTGAAGAGAAAAGGTTCATCTCAAAAGTAGTCTCGGACATCACGAAGGAATTTCTTTCTTCCATTGTAGTTCAGCTCCGGAGGAATCAGCCCACTCATCAGGTAATTCACGAAGTCTGCGTACCACGGAGCCTCAGAGTGGATTGAAATGGCCATGACATACTCATCTCGTAACGAATCATCAATAGGCAAAGAGCTCGGGATTTCAAGGCGTGACAAATGATCTGCTACACCATTCTGAGTCCCCTTTCTATCCCTGATCTCTAGATCAAACTCTTGTAGCAGGAGAGTCCATCTGATTAGGCGATGCTTGGCGTCTTTCTTGGACAGAAGGTACCGGAGAGCTGCGTGATCAATGTAGACTATCACTTTCGATCCGACTAGATAAGACCTAAATTTCTCGAAAGCATAGACTATGGCAAGCATCTCCTTTTCAACGGTGGTGTAGTTGATCTGAGCGTCGTCAAGGGTGCGACTAGCATAGTAAATGGCGTGTAATCGCTTGTTCTTCCGCTGACCCAAAACTGCTCCAACAGCATAGTCGTTGGCGTCGCACATGATCTCAAAAGGAAGACTCCAGTCTGGAGGCTGAATGATCGGCGGAGATATCAATGCCTTTTTCAGAGTTTGGAACGCGACATCACATTCTGCAGTGTAGATAAACGGTGCATCCTTACAAAGCAGGTCGGTGAGTGGCTTCGAGATTTTTGAGAAGTCTTTGATGAACCTCCTATAAAATCCCGCATGGCCCAAGAAACTCCGGATAGCTCTGAGATTATGCGGTGGTGGTAGTTTCTCGATCACCTCAACTTTGGCCTTGTCATCCTCAATCCCTTTCTTTGAGATCTTGTGGCCCAACACAATACCTTCTCGGACCATGAAATGACACTTCTCCCAGTTGAGTACCAGATTTGCCTGCGAACACCTGTCTAACACTCGAGATAAATTCATTAGACACATGTCGAAGGATGGTCCATGAACGGAGAAATCGTCCATAAACACCTCCATTGACTCCTTGATCACATCGGAAAATATGGCCATCATACACCGTTGTAATGTTGCAGGAGCGTTACACAATCCAAAAGGCATGCGATGATAGGCATAAGTTCCGTACGGGCAAGTAAATGTAGTTTTCTCCTGATCATTAGGATGAATGGGAATCTGGAAAAAACCTGACTACCCATCGAGGAAGCAAAAGTATGTGTAGAGCGAGGCGTTCTAGCATCTAGTTGATGAATGGCAGTGGAAAATGGTCCTTCCTCGTGTTGGCATTCAGTTTGCGACAGTCAATACACATGCGCCAACCGGTCACCGTTCTCGTCGGAATGAGCTCGTTCTTTTCGTTGGTGACCACCGTCATTCCTCCCTTCTTCAGAATGACTTGTACAGGACTCACCCAATGGCTATCAGAGATAGGAAAAATGATACTTGCGTCGAGAAGTTTCATTATCTCCTTCTTCACCACTTCTTGTAGCATCGGATTAAGGCGTCGTTAATGCTCAATGGAGGTTTTGGACTCATCCTCCAGACGGATCCTGTGCATGCAAAGGGAAGGGTTGATTCCCTTGATGTCCGCGATTGTGTACCCTAAGACTTTCCTATATCTCCGGAGCATGTCCAGAAGCTCCTGCACCTGAGAATCATCCGAGGAAGAACTGATAATCACAGGATAAGTTCGGTTTGAACTGAGAAATTCGTACCTAAGCCATTATGGTAATGGCTTCAGTTCCACTTCTGGTGCATCTTCTCGACTCCAGTCGGATCTAAGTGGCGAAGATGTGATAATTGGAGTCTCTTTGGATTCTTGGGCTCGGTTAGTGGCAGCGATCTCAAGATTGGTGTCACCCTCAGAGGACAGGATAGCCTGAATCGGGGACCTTGATAGATCCATCGGGGGTATGTCGGATGCATCCAGGATTCGGCTAAAGGTCCATATGTGCTCCTTTTCAGTCTTCTCAGGGTTTAGAAGCATCATCTTCAGGGGATCGCGATCTTGCAACTGATCAAATACCTCCTCCGTCAAAACTTCGATCATGTCAATGAAGTACGAAGACTCCATGACAGAGGGTTGCTTGAGGTTCTGATCAAGCGTGAACTCCACTGTCTCATCACCAATCTTCATGTAGAAATTTTCGGAATGATGTATTTTATTGATAATCAAAATAACATATAAATAGATGAGAGTCTTACATTGAATAAGTAAAGTAGGCATAATAATAAATATTTCCAAATATATATTTTCCGGATTTGATAAGATCTCCAATCTACGATATATCTCGTAATATTCTTGAAGATCCGATATATCTCAACATCCCCCTTCAAGTTGGAGTGTGGAAGATTACGAAAAGCCCAACTTACTGAAAAAATGATCAAACGCATGCCGCTTAAACCACATCACCTTGTGAACTTGTGTCGATAAAAGACATAACAAAAAAAAAATCAAACAAACGACTGCACCGCAACTTTGGTACCACGCTCAAAAGAATCGTTTGATGATAACAAAAAAGGACGACAATCGCGGTGCAAAAAGAAGTTTCGGGAATAACTCTGATTCATCCGAGATTGAAAGGCAACTACGCGAAAGCGTATAATGACAACAAATTTTTTGGCAAGAATAAGATGATTGGCGGTTATGCGAATAATCTTTAGAAACATGTGGGATTATGAGAAAAAAAAAAATAAAAAATAAAATGACTCTCTTATAAAAAAAAACTCGAAATGATATTACCACTGGATCGGTATATCATCATCTTCATCTTCACTCTCAATATCGATCATCATTTTTATGGAAAAACAAGAAATTAGAAAAGAACCACAAGCACTGATACCATGTAGAAATTTGCGGAATGATGTATTTTATTGATAATCAAAATAACATATAAATAGATGAGAGTCTTACATTGAATAAGTAAAGTAGACATAATAATAAATATTTCTAAATATATATTTTCCGGATTTGATAAGATCTCCAATCTACGAAATATCTCGTAATATTCTTCAAGATCCGGTATATCTCAACATCCCCCTTCAAGTTGGAGCGTGGAAGATTACGAAATGCCTAAATTGCTGAAAAGATGATCAAACGCATGCCGCTTGAACCGCATCACCTTGTGAACTTGTGTCGATAAAAGACATAACAAAAAAAATCAAACAAACGACTGCGCTGCAACTTTGGCACCACGCTCAAAAGAATCGTTTGATGATAACAAAAAAGGACGACAATAGCGGTGTAGAAAGAAGTCTCGGGAATAACTCTGATTCATCTGAGATTGAAAGGCAAGTACGCGAAAGCGTTTAATGACAACAAATTTTTTGGCAAGAATAAGATGATTAGCGGTTATGCGAATAATCTTTAGAAACATGTGGGATTATGAGAAAAATAAAAAAAAAAACAAAAATAAAATGACTCTCTTATAAAAAAAACTCGAAATGATATTACCACTGGATCGGTATATCATCATCTTCATCTTCACTCTCAATATCGATCATCATTTTTATGGAAAAAACAAGAAATTAGAAAAGAACATGAAGCACTGATACCATGTAGAAATTTGTGGAATGATGTATTTTATTGATAATCAAAATAACATATAAATAGATGAGAGTCTTATATTGAATAAGTAAAGTAGGCATAATAATAAATATTTCTAAATATATATTTTCCGGATTTGATAAGATCTCCAATCTACGATATATCTCGTAATATTCTTCAAGATCCGGTATATCTCAACACCCCCCTTCAAGTTGGAGCGTGGAAGATCACGAAACGCCCAACTTGCTGAAAAGATGATCAAACGCATGCCGCTT
>NW_010966612.1:31044-31783 GCF_000463585.1 Tarenaya hassleriana
TCTCATAATCCCACATGTTTCTAAAGATTATTCGCTTAACTGCCAATCATCTTATTCTTGCCAAAAACTTGTCATTAAATGTTTTCGCGTAGTTGTCTTTCAATCTCGGATGAAGCAGAGTTATTCTCGAGACTTCTTTCTGCACCGCGATTGATTGTCGTCCTTTTTTGTTATCATCAAACGATTCTTTTGAGCGTGGTGCCAAAGTTGCAGCGCAGTCGTTTGTTTGATTTTTTTTGTTATGTCTTTTATCGACACAAGTTCACAAAATGATGTGGTTCAAGCGGCATGTGTTTGATCATATTTTCAGCAAGTTGGGCGTTTCGTGATCTTCCACGCTCCAACTTGAAGGGGGGTGTTGAGATATACCGGATCTTGAAGAATATTACGAGATATATCGTAGATTGGAGATCTTATATAAAATGCCTCTCTTATAAAAAAAACTCGGAATGATATTACCACTATATCGGTATATCATCATCTTCATCTTCACTCCCAATATCGATCATCATTTTTATGGAAAAAACAAGAAATTAGAAAAAAACTAGAAGCACTGATACCATGTAGAAATTTGCGGAATGATGTATTTTATTGATAATCAAAATAACATATAAATAGATGAGAGTTTTACATTGAATAAGTAAAGTAGGCATAATAATAAATATTTCTAAATATATATTTTCCGGATTTGATAAGATCACCAATCTACGATATATCTCGTAATATTCTTCAAGATCCG
>NW_010966612.1:32838-42674 GCF_000463585.1 Tarenaya hassleriana
TTATGCGAATAATCTTTAGAAACATGTGGGATTATGAGAAATAAAAAAAAAACAAAAATAAAATGACTCTCTTATAAATAAAAACTCGAAATGATATTACCACTGGATCGGTATATCATCATCTTCATCTTCACTCTCAATATCGATCATCATTTTTAGGGAAAAAACAAGAAATTAGAAAAGAACCAGAAGCACTGATACCATGTAGAAATTTGCGGAATGATGTATTTTATTGATAATCAAAATAACATATAAATAGACGAGAGTCTTACATTGAATAAGTAAAGTAGGCATAATAATAAATATTTCTAAATATATATTTTCCGGATTTGATAAGATCTCCAATCTACGATATATCTCGTAATATTCTTCAAGATCCGGTATATCTCAACACTTCATTGTCAGCCTGCCAGCTCTCACATGGATGACTGCATCTACGGTGTTAAGGAATGGACGACCAAGTATGATCGGTACTCTCGAGTCCTCGTCCATGTCCAATACCACGAAGTCGACCAGTACGTAGAAGTTTCCCACCTTAAGTGGTACATCTTCTAATATCCCAGCGGGATATTTCACCGATCGGTCAACAAGCTGGAGCGCCATCCTTGTCGGCTTCAACTCTCCTACGTTCAGTTTCTTGAAGATTGATAGCGGGAGAAGGCTAACACTGGCTCCGAGATCACATAATGCCCTATCAATGGAGACATTACCCAATTTGCAGGGTATCGAGAAGCTTCCTGGGTCAGCTCGTTTGGGCGGTAACTCATGTTGAATTAGCACACTGCATTCGGTGTTGAGTGATACCATCTCATTTTCTACGACTCGCTTCTTTGTGAGTATGTCCTTGAGAAATTTCATGTAAGACGGCATCTGCAGGATGGCTTCCGTGAAAGACATGGTGATCTCAAGCTTTTTCAGCATCTCGGCAAATCTCGCGAATTGCCGGTCCTCGTTGTGCTTCTTCAGGCGGGATGGAAAAGGAGCGGGCGGAGGGCTTGGGGGTGGGGGAACATAGACTTCCTCAGCTTCTTCGTTCACGACCTCTTTGCCTTTAGAGCTTTGCCCCTTTTCCATCATCGGTGAAGTGACTTCTTCAAGCTGCTTGCCACTTCTCAGGGTGATAGCATTGCAGTGCTCTCGTGGGTTGATCTCAGAATTCCCAGGAAGTGACCCACTTGGTCTTTGAGATGTCGAGGCCATCTGGGAAACCTGGTTGTCGAGCAATTTTAGATGCGACTGCATCCCATCCACTTGAGACTACATGCTCCCCACTTGATTCTTTACCTCCTCTTGGTCCATCTTTAGGCTATGTAACACAGTTTCTTGCGTCTTTTGTCCTTGTAGCAACTGTGCTAACATTGCCATGATCACGAGTCACCGTCTTGTTGTGGGTAGGAGGTGTAGGTGCTCGAAAATTCTGAACCGGAGGTCTGTATGGTTGGTTCTGAATCGGCCCTTGATTCTGCATTGGTGGGGCCCGCGGCTGAAACCCTGGTGGAATCCGCTGGTTTTGGTTCTGCATTGGCCGATATTTATTTTGCGGAGGATTCAGGACGTTGTTGTTCCTCCAGGAGAGATTCGGGTGGTTCCTATACCCTGGGTTGTACGTGTTGGAATAGGGGTTGTTGGCGACATAATTCACATCTTCTATCCCTTTGTCAACAGCGTACAAAGCGATCTCGCCTTGCTGACCAATTGGTGTGCTAGTAGAGGAGACAATGCTTGTGCTAGCAAGTTTCGTCTTTAGCGCAGTGAGTTCGTCCAGCACAAGTTGCAGCTTAGCGTCACTATCTTTCCTGGTCATGTCTCTTACGGACTCCAGTGGAGAATCTTCTTCTCTTGCCATTTGATCAATGTGTTGTTCAAGATCCGTGAAGGACATGTGAGAAATACTTCCTCCGCAGGCGGCTCGGATCAATGTCCGGGTATCCGGCCGTAGACCTCTGATGAATGTGTTGATCATGTAGTTCTTGTCGAGGCCGTGGTGAGGGCATGATTTTTGGTAGCCCTTGTATCTTTTCCACGCTTCATGCAGACTCTCCCCGTGATCTTGCTTGAACGAGTGGATAATGTTCAAGGCGGCCTGAGTGTGGTGTGGGAAGAAGAAGCGTTGCATGAACTGGCTCTCCAGTTGGATCCATGTATGAATGGAGTCCGGTTCGAGTTCATAGAGCCAGTCGAGCGCTGCGTCGATCAATGTCCACGGGAAAGCGACCAGGCGGATTGCGTCTTCAGTTACTTGATCGGCTCTCTTGACGGAACGGCACATCATCTTGAATCGAGTCAAATGTGCATTAGGATCTTCGTTTGGCCTACCCCGGAAGGCCATGTCGCTCAACATTTGGATAGTGGCGGGAGTGAGCTCGAATCTTGTCATGTCAACCTCCGGCATCCGTATGCCGGACATGAGCTCAGTGTGTTTCGGAGCATTGTATTGCGCAAAAGGTTTCTTCATTTACATGCGCATCTCCGGGTACGAGTACAACGTCGTGTTCTGCCATCCTCTCTCGATGTTGATTTCAATTTTGTTTAGCAGTTTTCTCGATTTCAGGGTCAAAAGGAACTAGGTTTTCTGACCCAGCACTCCTTGTCATACACTGGAGAAATCCTGCGTACAAAACGGAGGAGCAACAACGAGGAAAGGTGAAGAACAGATTGAACAAAAGAAAAAAAATGACCTAAACCGAACAGCTTCCTAATCGTATCGCTAAAGCCGTTTTGCATCCCCGGCAATGGCGCCAAAAACTTGATGTCGATCTAGGGAGTGATCTAATCTTGTTTTATTTTCCTAGATACAACTACCGCAAGTGTACGGGTCAAATGTAGTATCTAGGGTCGAACACAGGGACACGTGGACATTAATGGTACAATTAAGGGTTCTACTCGGTTTCGGTTGGGACGATAATTTTGAGTGGTGATGATGGTGATTAAATGTAAATATTATTTAAAGCAAATACAAACAACGATTTTAACAAAATTTAATTAATACATTGTAGGTTTCAGGATTTTTCGGATTATGTAAGGATCGTTTCTAAAGATATATTTCGGTAACTATGATCATAATTTAGAAAATTCAAGTCCGTATTTGTAAAGGATTAGCCTCTGAGTCTCACCTTATTTTCTAGGAATTTATTCTACCGACCTCTCGGTTCTGAATAGATTAAAATTCCTAAAAATCATAAAATCCGCTATCATAATTTCTAGGCAATGTAACCATCTCTCGATGCGAAAATTACTCAATCGAATAAATGATTTCCGAATTCAAATTTCATATCTCTATGTATATTTAAATTCTAACTTCAACAATTCAATTGGGCAAAATGAATTGTA
Source organism: Tarenaya hassleriana (assembly GCF_000463585.1). Lineage (NCBI taxonomy): Eukaryota > Viridiplantae > Streptophyta > Magnoliopsida > Brassicales > Cleomaceae > Tarenaya > Tarenaya hassleriana. Next base: position 36,169 of record NW_010966612.1, read on the forward strand.
GCATTAAAATCCATTTATTCAATCCAAATTATAAAACCATAGTTACTAAAATTAATTAAACACGTACGATCCTTACAAACCGTTCAATCCCTAACCTACAATGATAAAACTACTCACACATGATAGAAATCACAACAACAAAAATCCAAGAAGAATTCATAAATATAAAAGACAGAGAAAGAGAATTCTCAATGTTTTTTTTTTTGCAGGTTGGACGGATCTGTTCTTCCTTCTCTCTGACGATGTTCTCGTCTTTCTCTCTGCAAGTCTCTCTGCGATTTACTCCATCTGTCGAATATGTTCTGTCTGCCTCTTTTTCTCTGGAATTCTGCGTGCCTCTTGGTTCGTTGATTGCTCCGCTTTTAAAGAGATATCGATGAGTGTGCGTCATTTTCAATGCATTTGGTGTTAGAAATCTGGAGGAAATCAACGGAAAATGAGAATGAAATCGAAACCGAGGGACCAGATATCTCTTCAAGGCGTGTAGACACTTTCCTAAAACCGTTATTCCGTCCGTTATGAGCAAGAACTACCGGAATACGATTCTTAGATACAATGAAGAGAAATACGTTCTAGAATTGCTCGTTCAAGAATGTACAGACAAGGAAACGTGAAGAAGAAGATGAACGAAAGCTTTCGGGAGAGTTTTTGCAAGAAACTTCCGAAAGTGCTCTCAAAATCTCTCAAATTTGGAATCAATCTCATCCCAACTTGTTCTGACATCTTTAGTATATCAAATACTAAAAGACATCACCAAAAGTTGTAAAATCTGAAGTTTTCACGCGAAGAATCGAATCAGTTCGTGTTTCAGCAAACTGACACGGTCCGAGTTACGTGTTTCAGCAAACTGACACGGTCCGAGTTACTTCTGACTCGGACCGAGTTGCTTCTCACAGACTTTTAACACGGACCGAGTTACACTTGACACAGACCAAGTTACACTTGATACGGACCGAGTTGCTTCTGACTCGGGCCGTGTCAAATTTCTGTGCAAAACGAGTTTTTCCTCAGACAATCAACACGGTCCGAGTTAAATCTAACACGGACCGAGTTACAGTTCTGTAAAGGAAATTTTGTTTTCGTCATGTAGACTGAGTTCTACTTCACCCGAGTTGAGGTATACCTCACTCACAAACCGAACAACTTTACTGCCAAACACATATGTGTTTCACCGATCCATATTATATCATTTACGAATATTTAACTCCACCATATCCGTAATACATATAACTATGAATATCTTGAGAGATTATTATTAAACCCCATTCATTTACTCTAAAAATTACAACAATCCTCCACTATGTTTAGAGTAAAATATGCAATGGATAATCAAGCAATTAATCATTCATCTTCACAATTCTGCACATAAATGAAAGTGTCTTTACGATTGAACTTCCACTTAGTGTAATATACAACAATAGACTCGAATTCCGTAGGTGTCGATAGCGATTACTACGTAATCCTCGTTGAGCTATCAAGTATACACATACACAGAATCAATAGATTTCCTTGTATATCTTGACACTATATCGGCCATGTGTCCATATCCCCTTCACAAGCACATAGATGTCGAGCCACCAACATCTTGAAGCGGCCACACTTCATGCTCGCATAGGTGAATTCTTTCAAATCGTGCTCTGCAACAAAGCACTTTGTCAAAGAATTCATTAAGTATAAAACAACCTCTTTACGTTGCAAACCAAGATGATTACCTCGGGATGATTTACTTCTAAGCATCTACAACCACATATTAGAGGATTTAACTCATTGAACTCAAGATCTAATGTTGTATTAGACGTTGAGTTGAGATTCCTCTAATTGAGATTTAATCAATAGGCCCAAGACCCATCCCTGTAGTCATTTTGTGCAGCATGTCCCTCGACAAACTCTTGGTAAGAGCATCAACCAAGTTTTGTTTTGTACGCACAAAATCCACCACTATGGCCCCGTCTTTTATAAGACCATTCACATAGCTATGTCGTAAACCAATATGTCTAGACTTTCCGTTATATACATGGCTATATGCTTTAGCCAACGTCGCTGCGCTATCACAATGTATTGTGATGGGCGATACCGGTTTAGGCCATAACGGTATCTCGAATACTAGATTCCTTAGACATTCTGCTTCTTTTCCCGCAGAAGCTAAGGTAATGAATTCCGACGCCATCGTCGAATCCGAAATGCAGCTCCACCTAATAGATAAAGCCAACCACTCACCGAGGCATGATCCTCCTCACTTGAGTTCCAACTCGCATCCGTATATCCTTCTAACACCGAAGGTTGACCCGTGTAGCGAAGACCATAATTTATGGTATGTCTCAAGTATCGAAATACTCTCCGTACAGCATGCCAATGATTTACGCTCGGGTTACTAGTGTACCTACTCAATTTACTAACCGCGTATGCTATGTCGGGTCTAGTACTAGTCATAGCATACATGAAGCGTCCAATGACACTAGCATATTCAAGTTGAGACACTGGTACCCCTTTGTTTGCTACCAATTTAGCATTACAATCCATCTGTGTAGAAACCAGAGTGCTATCGTAGAGATCAAAACGTTTCAGAACTTTCTCAATATAATGAGATTGAGAAAGAGAAATCGTATTGTGATCTTTCATTATCCTAATTCCAAAAATAACATCCTCTTCTCCTACATCTTTCATCGAAAACTTCGATGACAAGAAATCTTTTGTTTTCTTGACTTGCTCTAATTTCGTACCGAATATGAGCATGTCATCCACATATAAGCAAATAATAACCCCATGACCATTCTCGTCAAACTTGCTATATACGCATTTGTCCGATTGATTCAGACATAACCCATTAGCCAATACCACATCATCAAACTTTTGATGCCATTGTTTGGGTGCTTGCTTTAACCCGTACAATGATTTGACTAACTTGCACACTTTGTGTGCTTGACCTGATAAGACGAAACCTTCTGGTTGCTTCATATACACCACCTCTTCAAAATCACCGTTTAGGAATGTCGTCTTGACATCCATGTGGTGAATTATAAGATTTTTGATCGAAACAAGAGCGATCAATAATCTCATCGTAGCTATTCTAGCTACCGGTGCATATGTATCGAAATAATCGATACCTTGTTTTTGTCTAAATCTCTGAGCTACTAGACGAGCCTTGAACTTATCAATAGTTCGATCGACTCTCATCTTCTTCTTGAAGATCTACTTGCAACCAATCGATTTACACCCTGGAGGAGGATCTACTAAGATCCAAGTATTGTTGTCCATCTCATCATTCCTCGCTTCTTTCTAGAACGCGACATCTTGCGATCTCATCGCCTCATCATACGTCCTAGGATCTCCCCCGATATTATATGTATAAGCGAGTTGAGTCACGAATGGACCAAACAAATAACTGTTAAGGTCGACCATAAGTACGCCGGCAGAGCGACCACGAAAGGCTCCACGCATGTCTCGGCCCCTTCGACCCCGCGAAGGTGGTCAAGTCGGTCAAACTCTGGACGACGATCCCTCATTTAAGAGGCCACGTCTCTGTGGGTATGGGCCCGGGGACTTTCCTGGTGGTGGATTGTTGTAATTTTTAGAGTAAATGAATGGGGTTTATTAATAATCTCTCAAGAGATTCATAGTTATATGTATTACGGATATGGTGGAGGAGTTAAATGTTCGTAAATGATATAATATGGATCGGTGAAACACATATGTGTTTGGTAGTAAAGTTGTTCGGTTTGTGAATGAGGTATACCTCAACTCGGGTGAAGTAGAACTCAGTCCACATGACGAAAACGAAATTTTCTTTACAGAAATGTAACTCGGTCCATGTTAGATTTAACTCAGACCGTGTTGATTGTCTGAGGAAAAACTCGTTTTGCACAGAAATTTGACACGGCTCGAGTCAGAAGCAACTCGGTCCGTGTCAAGTGTAACTCGGTCCGTGTTAAAAGTCTGTGAGAAGCAACTCGGTCCGAGTCAGAAGTAACTCGGACCGTGTCAGATTGCTGAAACACGAACTGATGCGATTCTTCGCGTGAAAACTGCAGATTTTACAACTTTTGGTGATGTCCTTTAGTATTTGATATACTAAAGACGTCAAAACAAGTTGGGTATGATATTGATTCCAAATTTGAGAGATTTTGAGAGCACTTTCGGAAGTTTCTTGCAAAAACTCTCCTGAAAGCTTTCGTTCATCTTCTTCTTCACGTTTCCTTGTCTGTGCGTTCTTGAACGAGCAATTCTAGAATGTATTTCTCTTCATTGTATCTCATAATCGTATTCCGGTAGTCCTTGCTCATAACGGCCGGAATAACGGTTTTAGGAAAGTGTCTACACGCCTTGAAGAGATATCCGGTCCCTCGGTTTCGATTTCATTCTCATTTTTCCGTTGATTTCCTCCAGATTTCTAACAATCTAAAACCGTTATCCACTCGAGGATGACATCTTCTGTGAGGGATTTGGCTATAAACTTTCACAAACTCGACAAGTTCGAGGGTGTGGGCTTCAGGCGGTGGCAGAAGAAGATGCACTTGTTGTTGACGACGCTGAATGTCGTCTACATCATCAGTACACCCAGACCAGAAGAGACCGAAGAAGAAAGTTTGGCGCAGGCATGTATACGGAACAAATGGGACAACGACAACTACGTGTGTTGCGGTCACATTCTGAACGGTATGTCCAACGAACTATTTGATCTATATCAACACATAGACCTGTTAATCTTATGTAGAAAATGGATTTAATTCCACCATGCACTTTGAATGATGAAAAATGTATTACATGCATGAAAACAAAAATAACCAGTCATTCTTTTCAAGCATAGAACGGAGTTCGGAAATGTTAGAACTAGTACATAGTGATCTATGTGACTTGCATAGTACACCGTCCTTAGAAAATAAGAAGTACGTAGTTACATTCATAGAAGATGCTACTCAGTTTTGCTACGTGTTTTTGTTGCATTCAAAGGATGAAGGTCTTGATAGGTTTAGAGCATATAAATCCGAGGTTGAGTTACAACTCGGGGTTAAGCTAAAGAAGCTTAGGACCGATAGGGGAGGGGAATACTATGATCCTATGTATTTTGAATCCGTAGGAGTGATTCATGAGACTATCGCACCTTACACATCGCAACAGAACTGTGTAGCGGAAAGGAAAAATAGGGTCTTGAAAGAAATGGTTAATTTCATGCTTTCATACTCGGGTTTAAGTGAGGGTTTTTGGGGTGAAACCATGTTAACGACTTGCTATATTCTGAACCGAGTTCCATCTAAAAGGAACAAGGTAACCCCATATGAACTGTGGTACAAGCGTGTTGGTTTAGTGCTCTATGATGTACTGTTATGCGAGCTTTACTTAGATACATTTGATGTATTGACACTTTCTATAGTTTATGGATGAGTGTTTGATTCATTACGTATTGTGCATGTTGGTTTAGTGCTCTATGATGTACTGTTTATGAGCTTTATTTAGATACATTTGATGTATTGATACTTTCTATGGTTTATGAGAGTATTTGATTCATTACATGTTCTTGCATACTAGATGTGTTATGAAATCCATGTATCATTATGAATGATACTTAACTCCCTAGTCTTGTGTCATTATGGGAATGATGACATAATAAGACTAGTATGATGTGTGATTGATGATCATATAGATGATCATAGGTATTTGGATACGATCACAATCATAGGTATTCGTTGGAGAACGGAATACTGGATTGACCCGCATGAGATTGTCACATGGACTAGCGTCATGACTTGAATCTCATATGACGGTTCCATGATTGGATCCTAAGACCTGAGATATCTACGGAATCCAACATGAGGAGTTGCGTACTTTGATTACGTCAAACGTCCTGCGTAACAGGAGGACTATAAAGGCGTGTATCAGGTACGAAACGAATCATGTGTTGGATTGTAGATAGTCAAGATGGGATTTGAACCTCTCGTAAAAGAGAGAGATATCGCTGGGCCCCTCGTGTGAGCGAGACTGTAGAAATGTGTGGCCGCACTATCGACGAACGTCGTCTATTTCAGACAGTTGAACTCAGTGAACGAGAAAGCAGTCAAATCAGATAAGATGGCTTGTCCATGCCTTATATTCGACATATGATATCGTGATACAAAAGGATCATCAAACGGAATCATCGCTGGCGTTCGTAGGATCACGAACAAACTCTATTCGAGATAGGTAGTCATAGTGTCTTGCTAGAGACCGCCTATGACTTGTGTAACCGAAATAAGAGATTTCGTGTTATACTGCTATATCGGATGAGCCTACAGGGTCACACACACAGGAAAGGACGAATGCGCGAAAAGAGACGAGAAAATCCCGGTGGAGCGGAGGCCAGACTGACCGGTCCAGAAGGTCTGGACCGATCGGTCTAACTAACCCAGACCGATTGGTCTAGACGTAGACCGGTCGGGCCAGAGGTAATGTGTGAGGTCCGGAAATTGTTCCAGACCGATCGGTCCAGATGTCGGGATTTACTAAACTCGCTCTAATTAGGGTTTTAATGGGGA
>NW_010966612.1:43372-44001 GCF_000463585.1 Tarenaya hassleriana
GACAGGTCCGGACTGAACGGTCTGCATGTGTAGACCGATCGGTCTGGACCATCCAGGACCAAAAGGTCTGGACCGACGCAGACCCGAAGACCGAACCGCCTAGACCAATCGGTCTAGGCCTAGACCGATCGGTCTAGGACCCGACGCTTCACCAAAATTAGATTTTGCGTTTCGGGATCTCTTATGGATGGTCCATAGTGAATGAATGCATGTAATTTAATCAAGATATTATATATGTTTGATTGAGTGGGAACTTCGGGATTGGGATTGCATAATCGACTGGATGGTCCATTCGGATTATGAACAATCGTTGCACAGAAACCGATTAGATCTAGAAGCTCTACGAGTAAAGCACTTATCAAGGCCTCGATCGTACGTGTCATGGGCCATGCCAAAGCTGGGTGTATCGTATTATCTTGGTGAGGCAAGATGGAGAAATGGTGGTTCTCATAGCTTGAAAGTAGATGCCTGATTTAAGTGTGGTTTCGAAAATCCCTTATTTATGTAATGCTAAGCATGTACCTCCCATTATTAGAGCGTCTGTCAAGGCATCGATCGTCCGTAACACGGGTCATGCCAAAGCTGAGCGTGCCGGATTATCTTTGTGAGGCAGGGTGGGAAATCTTGGT
>NW_010966612.1:44370-44687 GCF_000463585.1 Tarenaya hassleriana
GAATCTGCATTTGTTTTGTACGTTCTGTTTGTCTTTTTTGTAGGACATGGCGTCAACCGGTAGCGTACCGAGTTTGACAATGCGATCTATCCTTGAGAAGGATAAGCTGACCGGGACGAACTTCTTAGACTGGTATCGGAACTTGAGAATTGTTCTCAAGCATGATAAGAAGTCTTACGTCCTGGAAGAGGCTCTACCACCAGAGCCTGCAGCCAAGGCCACGAGAGCCGTCAAGGATGCTTGGTTGAAGCATCAGACTGACGACATCGAGATCTCTTGTCTCATGTTGGGAAGCATGGCCCCGAATCTGCAGAGGC
>NW_010966612.1:44748-46304 GCF_000463585.1 Tarenaya hassleriana
TGAAAAGTACAAGACGCTAAAAGCTCTAGTGAAGACGGATATGCCGAGAGGCAGTTCTGTCAACACCCACGTCCTCAACCTGCGAGCTCATGTTGAGGAACTTGAGCGCATGGGAGTGACACTCGATGCTGACTTGGTTGCAGACTTGATCCTTATGTCATTGCCTGAGGACTATAATCAGTTCGTGATGCAGTATCATATGCATGGGATGACTAAGAGCTTAGTCGAACTGCATGGGATGCTGAAATCGGCCGAGCAGGATATTGTGGTGCCCAAGACTGTGCTTGCTGTTGATAACAACTCTAGCAAGAAGCGGCGGGGTAAAGCCAAAAAGAAGGTGCCGAAAAAGGCAAAGGTTGCCTCTACGCCTAAGTCTAAACCCGATAAGGGTGACTGTCATTACTGCGGAGTGTCTGGACACTGGAAGCGTAATTGTCACCTTTACTTGGAGGATCTGAAAGACAAGAAGCTTGGTGAAGCTTCTGCCTCAGGTATTCATGTTATAGAAGCTAACATCTGTACTACATCTTCATGGGTATTGGATACCGGAAGTGCCTCACACATTTGTGGAAATGTGCAGGGACTAAGAAGAAGTAGGATGCTAGCTAAGGGAGAAGCAGATCTACGCGTCGGAAATGGAGCAAGAGTTACTGCATTGTGTATTGGCTTTTACGATTCGCATCTTCCTTCTGGACTTTTTTAGAGCTTAGTAATTGTTACTATGTTCCTGCGATTAGCAGAAACATTATTTCTATTTCATGTCTGGATTTGGATGGTTTTCGATTTGTGATTGAGAACTCGAGTTTGATGATTTATCGAGAAAGTATTTACTATGGTAATGATTATCTAGTTAATGGTTTATACGTCTTGAATGATCAGCCTTCGAACTCGACATCATCCATCTATAGCGTGAGTACTAAACGGTTTAAGCCGAACGACTTAAACCCGACCTTCCTCTGGCATTGTCGTCTAGGCCATATAAACGAGAAACGCATACAGAAGCTTCATTCTGAAGGTCTTCTGGATTCATTTGACTTTGAGTCTCTTGAATCTTGCGAGTCTTGTTTGATGGGCAAGATGACAAAGCATATTTTCAAGGGGAAAGGACAGAGAGCGACAGAGTTATTGGACCTAATACATAGTGATGTATGCGGACCAATGAGCTGTCCGGCTAGAGGAGGTTATCTGTATTTCGTTACGTTCACTGATGATTTCAGTCGATACGGTTATGTCTATTTGATGAGACATAAATCTGAAACACTTGAAATGTTCAGGGCCTTCAGAAACGAAGTACAGAACCAGCTTGGAAAGACGATCAAGACACTTCGATCCGATCGTGGTGGCGAGTATATGAGCCAAGAGTTCACTGACTATCTGATTGATTGTGGTATTGTATCACAATTAACTCCTCCTGGAACGCCACAATGGAACGGCGTGTCTGAACGGAGGAACCGAACACTGTTAGACATGGTTCGGTCTATGATGAGTCAGACAGATCTTCCGAAGTCCTTCTGGGGCTATGCTTTAGAGACCGCCGCGTACATGCTGAACAGGAG
>NW_010966612.1:46325-47345 GCF_000463585.1 Tarenaya hassleriana
GATTATCTTTGTGAGGCAGGATGGAAAATCGTGGTTCCCACAGCTTGCTGCTGAACAGGAGTATAACGAAGTCGGCTGAAGCGACGCCATATGAGATATGGACGGGGAAGAGTCCCGCGTTGTCGTTTGTCAGAATTTGGGGTTGCGACGCTTACGTGAAGCGTCAGATGACTGATAAGTTATCCTCCAAATCTGATAAGTGTTTATTTGTAGGCTACCCTAAGGAAACTAAGGGTTACTACTTCTATATTTCGGCAGAGAACAAAGTGTTCATTGCCAGGAATGCGACTTTTATGGAGCGAGAGTTCATCTCCAAAAGAGTCAGTGGGAGAGGATCGAACTTGAGGAAGTTCGAGAGCAGCAAGTAGACGTTGAGCCGAGTGAACAAGTTGAAGAAGTTCAACCTGTTCACTGCCTGTTGAGACTCAACCTTCGACGAGTGAACCTCGGAGATCATGCAGGATTCGCCAAGAGCCTGTGAGATGAGGATTTCTCGTGACTGGGAATGAGGAACTAATGTTATTACAACATGACGAGCCTACCACATACCCAGAGGCTATGGCGAGTCCCGATTCCGTCAGATTCATGGTATTGACTATGATGAGACGTTTTCGCCCGTAGTTATGCTGAAGTCCATCAGGATCCTACTTGCCATAGTCGCATATTATGACTATGAGATATGGCAGATGGACGTCAAGACTGTGTTCCTTAACGGGAACTTGACTGAGGATATGTACATGACACAACCCGAAGGTTTTGTCGATCCAAGGAACCCGAGGATGGTGTGCAAGCTTCAGAGGTCCATTTATAGACTGAAACAGGCTTCGAGGAGCTGGAACCTTCGCTTTGATGAGACAATCAAAAGGTTTGGTTTCTCACAGAACGAAGACGAGCCATGTGTTTACAAGAAGGCTAGTGGGAGCACAGTTGTATTTCTAGTGCTGTACGTTGATGACATTCTCCTTAAGGGAATGACGTTCCTACCTTACAAGACGTTAAGTCTTGGCTAGGAACACAGTT
>NW_010966612.1:47491-49506 GCF_000463585.1 Tarenaya hassleriana
CCTCCAAAACCTTGCACACAAGAGAGATCGAGATCTCTAGTCCTAGCAGACAAGTTCCAAGGTGTTGGAATCCATCCCGACATGTAGATACGTGTAGAGGGCGAGGTAATTTTCTGCCTTTCGTGATCAGACGTGTTCTTCGATTGATACAGGCCCCGGATCGATTGAGGTAAGCGTTCTAACGTTTCTACAAGATCATGCATGATAGGTTCTAGGGTTTCATTAAAATTTTTGTTTTACATCCGCTGCGCAAACCCTAGAATCGATCTCTTAGGAATTAGATTCGCTCATGAGATCCCAGGAAACCCAACAGTGTTCTTGGTATACGGTGGGTCGGAAGACGAGCTCGCTGTAAGCGGTTACACCGATGCTAGTTTCCAGTCAGACCCGGATGATTACAGATCGCAGTCTGGCTATGTTTTCTGTTTGAACGGAGGCGCTGTTAGCTGGAAGAGTTCCAAACAGGTGACCGTTGCAGATTCTACTACAGAAGCTGAGTATATTGCAGCGTCGGACGCAGCAAAGGAAGCTGTTTGGATCAGGAAGTTTGTTGGAGACTTGGGTGTCATTCCTAGTGCTGATAGCCCCATTGCTCTGTATTGTGACAACAATGGAGCGATCGCACAAGCGAAAGAACCCAGATCCCATCAACGATCCAAACACATACTCAGACGGTTTCACCTTATCAGGGAGATCATAGACAGAGGAGACGTGCGCATTTGCAGGGCCCCTCGTGTGAGCGAGACTGTAGAAATGTGTGGCCGCACTATAGACGAACGTCGTCTATTTCAGACAGTCGAACTCAGTGAACGAGAAAGCAGTCGAATCAGATAAGGTGGCTTGTCCATGCCTTATATTCGACATATGATATCGTGATATAAAAGGATCATTAAACGGAATCATCGCTGGCGTTCGTAGGATCACGAACAAACTCTATTCGAGATAGGTAGTCATAGTGTCTTGCTAGAGACCGCCTATGACTTTTGTAACCGAAATAAGAGATTTCGTGTTATACTGCTATATCGGATCAGCTTACAGGGTCACACACAGAGGAAAGGACGAATGCGCGAAAAGAGACGAGAAAATCCCGGTGAAGCGGAGGCCAGACCGACCGGGTCAGAAGGTCTGGACCGATCGGTCCAACTAACCCAGACCGATCGGTCTAGACGTAGACCGGTCAGCTTACAGGGTCACACACAGAGGAAAGGACGAATGCGCGAAAAGAGACGAGAAAATCCCGGTGAAGCGGAGGCCAGACCGACCGGGTCAGAAGGTCTGGACCGATCGGTCCAACTAACCCAGACCGATCGGTCTAGACGTAGACCGGTCGGGCCAGAGGTAACGTGTGAGGTCCGGAAATTGTTCTAGACCAATACGGTCCAGACGTTAAAAAGCTCCAGACCGATCGGTCCAGGTCTGGACCGATCGGTCCAGACGTCGGGATTTACTAAACTCGCTCTAATTAGGGTTTTAATGTGGAAAAACTTAGGAGAACGCCACCCAACTCTTTTGGCACGATTTTCAAATCCTAGGGAGAGGTTTGGAGAGTGAAAAACCTAAGAGAAAGATCCCTGAAACCCTTGCGTAAAGAAGAAAGCGTTCTTCAGTCCTAGCAGACAAGTTCCAACCGTTGGAATCCTTTCCGCCGTGTGGATACGTGTAGAGGGCAAGGTATTCTTCCTGCCTACAGTGATCAGACGCGTTCTTAGATTGATACAGGCCCCAGATCGATTGAGGTAAGCGTTCTAACGTTTCTACAAGATCATGCATGATAGGTTTTAGGGTTTCATCAAAAATTTTGTTTTTCATCCGCTGCGCAAACCCTAGAACTGATCTCTTAGGAATTAGATTCACTCCTGAGATCCCAGGAAAACCCAACACAGACTGACGACAATGAGATCTCATGTCTCATGTTGGGAAGCATGGCCCCGAATCTACAGAGGCATTTTGAGGGGAAGAGCATGTTTGATATGATCAATCAGCTCAAGACCATGTTTGAGGAGCTAGCGCGTACT
>NW_010966612.1:50097-53195 GCF_000463585.1 Tarenaya hassleriana
GAATCCAACATGAGGAGTTGTGTGCTTTGAATACGTCAAACGTTCTGCGTAACAGGAGGACTATAAAGGCGTGTATCAGGTACGAAACGAATCATGTGCTGGATTATAGATAGTCAAGAAGGGATTTGTACCTCTCGTAAAAGAGAGAGATATCGCTGGGCCCCTCGTGTGAGCGAGACTGTAGAAATGTGTGGCCGCACTATAGACGAACGTCGTCTATTTCAGACAGTCGAACTCAGTGAACGAGAAAGCAGTCGAATCAGATAAGGTGGCTTGTCCATGCCTTATATTCGACATATGATATCGTGATACAAAAGGATCATCAACCGGAATCATCACCGGCGTTCGTAAGATCACGAACAAACTCTATTCGAGATAGGTAGTCATAGTGTCTTGCTAGAGACCGCCTATGACTTGTATGTCCGGAATAGAGATTTCGGGTTATACTGCTAGATCGGATGAGCCTACAGGGTCACACACACACGAAAGGGCAAATGCGCGAGAAGAGACAAGAAAATCCCGGTGGAGCGGAGGCCAGACCGACCGGTCTAAAAGGTCTAGACCGATCGGTCCAGCCAACCCAGACTGATCGGTCTAGACACGTGGACCGGTCGGTCCGGAGATAACGTGTGACAATCACACGGTCTGGAAAATGTTCCAGACCGATCGGTCCGGACATATGGACCGATCGGTCCAGACGTAAAAAGCTCCAGACCAATCGGTCCAGGCTTGGACCGATCGATCCAGACGTCGGAATTTCCTAAACTCGCTCTAATTAGGGTTTTAAGTGGGATTAACTTTGGAGGACGCCTACGAACTCTCTTGGCACGATTTTCAGACCCTATTGAGAGGTTTTGAGAGTGGAAAAACTAAGAGAGAGATCCCTGAAACCCTTGCGCAAAGGAGAAAGCGTTCTTCAGTCCTAGCAGACAAGTTCCAACCGTTGGAATCCTTTCCGCCGTGTGGATACATGCAGAGGGCAAGGTATTCTTCCTGCCTCTAGTGATCGAACGAACACATCAATTGGTACAGGCCCCGGATCGATTGAGGTAAGCGTTCTAACGTTTCTACAAGATCATGCATGATAGGTTTTAGGGTTTCATCAAAATTTTTGTTTTACATCCGCTGCGCAAACCCTAGAACTGATCTCTTAGGAATTAGATTTGCTCTTGAGATCCCAGGAAAATCCAACAGTGGTATCAGAGCCTGGTTTCTCTGCATGATTTTGTTAGAACCCGATCACGCACATTATAGGATTTGAATGGTTTGAATCTGTGTTTGCTTTGATGCTATGCATGATTTGATTGTGGATCTAGAGTAGATTTTCTGTTCATTGTTATATAGTGTGCAAGAGCTTCGAATTCTGAGTTCACAGGCGAAAACGGAGTCGAATTCGGGTCTGAAACGGGGAAGAAACGACGAAAACGAGATCTGATCACATTTTCGCCTGGACCGATCGGTCTGGTCCTCTGGACTGATCGGTCTAGGATTTCGCAAGTCGGTTGGACCGACAGGTCCAGACTGAACAGTCTGCATGCGTAGACCGATCGGTCTGGACCAAGATCGATCGGTCTGGACCATTCCGGACCGAAAGGTCTGGACCGAACTTGACCTGGAGACCGAGCCTCGTAGACCGATCGGTCTAGGCCTAGACCGATCGGTCTGGTCCCGAGGCTCCACCAAAATTTGGTTTTTTCGTTTTGGGATCCGTTTTGAGCACTCGTTCCTTAAACCGGTCAACTCTGATTCAGAATAGCATGATTCGTTAATTTGGATGATCCATAGTGAATGAATGCATATAACTTAATCAAGATATTAGATATGCTTGATTGAGCGGGAGCTTAGAGATTGAGATTACATAATCGAATGAATAGTCTATTCGGATTATGTACAATCGTTGCACAGAAACCGGTTAGATCTAGGAGCTCTACGAGTAAAGCACTTGTCAAGGCCTCGATCGTACGTGTCATGGGCCATTCCAAAGCTGGGTGTGCCGTATTATCTTGTGAGGCAAGATGGAGAAATGGTGGTTCTCATAGCTTGAAAGTAGATGTTTGATCTAAGTGTGGTTTCGAAAAATCCCTTGTTTATGTAATGCTAAGCGTGTACCTCCCATTACTAGAGCGCCTTTCAAGGCATCGATCGTCCGTAACACGGGTCATGCCAAAGCTGAGCGTGCCAGATTATCTTTGTGAGGCAGGATGGAAAATCGTGGTTCCCACAGCTTGAATATGGTTTACCTTAGGTTAAGTTGTCAAGTATGACTTGAGACTTAATGGTACAGATGAGGCGAGTATGCAATGATATTCGATATCATAGTCTCATAAAAGATGTAAGAGTCACATTGGATGTCTACCTAAATAGCATAAGGCTGAGTGTAACAACTCATTCTTATGTGAAATACGGATCTTAGTTCCATATAGAGAATTATTGTAGGGTTATTTTTCTTTATGGGAATATAGCTTGTATATGCATCATGTTGTCATTGATTGATGATGGACTAGCTGGTAGTGTAGATCATTGATACAATCTGCAATTTTGTTTTGTTCGTTAGGTTTTGTCTCTTTTTGTAGGACATGGCGTCAACCGGTAGCGTACCGAGTTTGACGATGCGATCTATCCTTGAGAAGGATAAATTGACTGGGACGAACTTCTTGGACTGGTATCGTAACTTGAGAATTGTTCTCAAGCACGATAAGAAGTCGTACGTCCTGAAAGTGACACTACCACCAGAGCCTGCGGCCAATGCCACGAGAGCCGTCAAAGATGCTTGGTTGAAGCATCAGACTGACGACAATGAGATCTCCTATCTCATGTTGGGAAGCATGGCCCCGAATCTGCAGAGCCAGTTTGAGGGAATAGCGTGTTTGATATGATCAATTAGCTGAAGACCATATTTGAGGAGCTAGCGCGTACTGAAAAGTACAAGACGCTGAAAGCTCTGGTGAAGACGGAGATGCCGAGAGGTAGCTCGGCCAGTTTGAGGGAATAGCGTGTTTGATATGATCAATTAGCTGAAGACCATATTTGAGGAGCTAGCGCGTACTGAAAAGTACAAGACGCTGAAAGCTCTGGTGAAGATGGAGATGCCGAGAGGT
>NW_010966612.1:53366-55858 GCF_000463585.1 Tarenaya hassleriana
TGAACAGGAGTCCAACGAAGTCGGCTGAAGCGACGCCATATGAGATATGGACGGGGAAGCGTCCCGCGTTATCGTTTGTCAGAATTTGGGGTTGCGACGCTTACGTGAAGCGTCAGATGACTGATAAGTTATCCTCCAAGTCTGATAAGTGTTTATTTGTAGGCTACCCTAAGGAAACTAAGGGTTACTACTTCTATATTCCGGCAGAGAACAAAGTGTTCATTGCCAGGAATGCGACTTTTATGGAGCGAGAGTTCGTCTCCAAAAGAGTCAGTGGGAGTAGGATCGAACTTGAGGAAGTTCGAGAGCTACAAGTAGACGCTGAGCCGAGTGAACGAGTTGAAGAAGTTCAACCTGTTTCACTGCCGGTTGTGACTCAACCTTCGACGAGTGAACCTCGGAGATCAGGCAGGATTCACCAAGAGCCTGTGAGATATGGATTTCTCGTGACTGGGAATGAGGAGCTCATGTTATTGGAACATGATGTGTGACAACCCAGAGTACCGTTGGAGGGCGGGGAGTGATCGCCGGTGCAGAGGCACGGACAAGGGGCGGCTCCTGACGAGCTTCTGGGTAGGGGGTACAGGGATGAATCAAACACACCGGAATGAGAGAGATCTGAGGGCTGTATAGGTATGGGACTATACGGTCTAAGATAACATAAAAGAATTAGTTGAGCTACTCATAGCAACAAGATGCATCTACTTTTTTGGTTGACTATCCCGAGAGAACTCCAAAGTTAAGCGTGCTGACTCTGAAGCAATCTCAGGATGGGTGACCTACTGGGAAGTGTGTTGGGATTCCTGGGATCTCTAGAGCGAATCCTATTCCTAATAGATCGATTCTAGGGTTTGCGCAGCGGATATAAAACAAAAATTTAATAAACCCTAGAACCATGCTTCTAATGAATCGTAGAAACGTTAGAACGCTTACCTCAATTGATCCGGGGCCTGTATCAATCGAAGAACACGTCTGATCACGAAAGGCAGGAAATTACCTCGCCCTCTACACTTATCCACACTTCGGGATGGATTCCAACGCTTGGAACTTGTCTGCTAGGACATGAATCTCTATTCGATTTTGTACTTCGAGAAAACGAGACTCTTCAGTTTTCGAACTCTTTGGATCTCACCCAAAAGCTCTCTCAAACCTCTGAAAGTCGGCACCAAAAGGTCTCTCCCGAATTAGGGTTCTAATCTCTTTCTTATAAAGTGATTTAACCCTAATTTCGGTTTAATTTTCGGAAAACCGGAACCTGGAACGGACGGTCCGGAATTGCATGTGGACCGTCCGTTCCCGTAAGGCAGCACGGACGGTCTACGTTTAGTGCGGACCGTCCATTCTATCATCATAGAACGGACGGACCACGCATCCGGACCGTCGGGTCTCGACTCTGACTCGGTTTTTCCGTCGTTTTCTCTCGTGCATTTGTCCTTCCCTGCGTGTGTGACTCTGTAGGCTCTATTTCGGATATACAAGTCATAGGCGGTCTCTAGCAAGACGCAAGACACTATGACTACCTATCTCGAATAGAGTTTGTTCGTGATCTTTACGAACGCCAGAGATGATTCCGGTTGATGATCCTTTTGTATCGTGATATCATATGTCGAACATAAGGCATGGACAAGCCACCTTATCTTATTCGACTGCTTTCTCGTTCACTGAGTTCGACTGTCTGAAATAGACGACGTTCGTCTCTAGTGCGGCCACACATTTCTACAGTCTCGCTCACACGAGGGGCCCAGCGATATCTATCTCTTTTACGAGAGGTACAAATCCCATCTTGACTATCTACAATCCAGTACATGATTCGTTTCGTACCTGATACACGCCTTTATAGTTCTCCTGTTACGCAGAACGTTTGACGTATTCAAAGCACGCAACTCCTCATGTTGGATTCCGTAGATATCTCAGGTCTTAGGATCCAATCATGGAACCACCATATGAGATTCAAGTCATGACGCTAGTCCATGTGACAATCTCATGCGAGTCAATCCAGTATTCCGTTCTCCAACGAATACATATGACTGTGATCGTATCCAATACCTATGATCATCTCTATGATCATCAATCACACATCATACTAATCTTATTATGTCATCATTCCCATAATGACACAAGACTAGGGAGTTTAGTATCATTCATAATGATACACGGATTTCATAACAGATCTAGTATGCAAGAACATGTAATGAATCAAATACTCTCATAAAACAGTAGAAAGTATCAATACATCAAATGTATCTAAAGAAAACTCATAAACAGTACATCATAGAGCACTAAACCAACAATAACCCCTTATAGCGAGCTCATCTTCCAATCCGCCATACACCAAGAACAAATCCTTAGTCCTTCTCAAGTACTTGAGGATGTTCTTAACCGCAATGCAATGAGTTTCGTCTAGTGTAGACTGATATCTACTAGTCATGCTCAATGCATATGATACATACGGACGAGTACACAACATGGCGTACATGATGGATCCAATTGCC